>NC_079148.1:33824432-34124432 GCF_945859685.1 Eupeodes corollae
TAAAGACTTCCCAATCAATGTAGTGTATTCCATGCCGAAGTAATGGCGATTAAAGAAGCACTATCCTGGCTCAAAGAAACGTTATATCTTGTATGGATATACGAATCTTCTCAGACAGCCAAGCCGCTCTTAAATCCCTCACGTCCTGTCTCTACAAACTCTCAAACAGTCCACGACTGTCGATCATCTCTGAATGAGATGACGGAACAGTTTAATATTCACCTCATTTGGGTGCCGGGCCACAGAGACGTTCCGGGAAATTGCAAAGCCGATGAGCTCGCCAAAAACGAGGACTAAGAGGAAAAACGGTCCAACACCTTCTATGTACATGTCCAGCACTCTCCATTAAAAGGAATAACTTCCTCGGTAATCCCTTCTTCGATAACACCAGTGAACTGGCAACGATTGACACAAAACATCTCTAACTTTATTAAAAGTACAAAATGGTTTGTTTAAATTCATTACTCTCCCATGAGTAACCTCATTAGTGGTATCACAATGGACCCTTGAGGTCTAAGTGCGTCAATGACATCTGGACAGCCACTCCAACCCAACCTAACCTAAATGGTGAACATATTTCTATAACTACTTAAAAAGCATGCCAAAAATATTAATAAAAAAAAGAAACGTAAAAGAATATATATAACAAGATTTATTTTTAAAAACCGTTTTAAACGAGTTCCGAAAAAATATTTAATAAATTAATTATTTTTAAACATACCTTTTAGATACACAAACAAGTTGGTGCCACACAGTTCTGCGTACATTTAACATACAACGATTTTGCGTTCTGAACCCACCTCAGAAAATCTCCAAATAATTTCGTTCTCTTTTTTTTTTTCTCGTGTCGTGCCAGATCTAGTCTCAAGTTGTAGACATGCACTTTCTTTCTGCAAACCTTAAAAAAAGAGGCGGGGATCAGCAGCTGACAACTAAAAATAATTTCCTAATGAGCTTAATTATAAGAAATTCGAAATGTTTACTATCAACTTTTGAAGTTTAAAATGTTTTCAGTCAAAATTTTTAAATACTTAAACCAACTTAGTTCTTAGTTCTACCTGCTTCGTGATGGTTAGTGCGAACAACTGTCACGCCAGAGCTCTTGGGTTCAGTCCTCACCTGTTCCAACTAAACTTTTTTTTTCACGGGTCCTGCCTTTTGCACGGAATTGACATATCCATGAAAAGTGCTTTCATGTTATATATTCGGATTCGGAATATAAAGTTCAGGTCCCATCACCCATGGCAGAACTCGCACACAGAAATAGTTGCGATTTGGAAGTCACTAGACCCTTGTTTTCTACGAGCTGTTTAATATGTTTAAACAATTTTGTTATATTTTTTGTGGGTTTTCGGAAAAATTAAACATTTAGTGTACATACATATATTCCTACAATTTCAATAATGAATTTTTTAATTGTGGTCACCAAATTTCAATTTTTATTTTTATTTTAAAACTGTCAACTTTAAAACTATAAAACCTTCGTTATGATTTCCTACACTTTATTTTAAAGATTGTGTTCTTGCATTTGTTTTAAATTATCCTGTAGAATAAATAAATAATCTCAAGCTAAAAGCAAGCCAATCCATTTAAATTTTAAAATAAGGACATGTCTGTACGTATACATAGATATTTTTCTATTTCTAGGTATGTGCATATTATTCCAAACATATTTCCCCAAAAACTCTGGCACTCTTGCGGAATCAACAATAAAATAAGTAATTACACGATTTCTTATTCCCCAACAATTCGCCTTTTGAGATTTTCCCTTGAAATAATATAATATCCTAACTTTAAATGTTATGTTAGATAAAAGTACCTTCATACCTTATTGTTCCATTAAGGAAAGTTATATTGCATGTTTACCTTCGTAAATTCTCTAAAACTTACAAAATGCACGACTATAACAACCACAAAATGCACTTGCCCCACATCATTTTGTAAACGCGAACACCGTACAAGAATATTACATCATGACCTTCCATACCTTACCTACATATTATATACCGAATTATGGACCAACCTACGAACTCGGCGGTGTGATACCCAACCAGGTAGGTAAAGCAAAGTATCAATGCTCTAAAAACCGTTTTCATAAATGCTGCAAGGATAACCAAAAACCATACCATACCATACCACGCCTCATAACAATTTACAAATTACAAATAGTTGGAGCATAAAATATGCAGAACGGAATCCTTTCAAGATGATCAGCTTCATATAAAGCTCCACTCGAATAAGATATACCAAGTGATGCAGGGGGACAGCCCATTAGTCATTACCCCAGGTTCATGCGGCAGCGTTCTATACCATTGAATTCCAAACAAAAGGTTTGTGTCTCCTGAGGATTCTTATACTATGTACGTCGTTCAAGATCTATACTCGTCTCGTAGCATTATTTAAACACACTTCTATAAGGCTGGCATAACGAGGACGACCGACCTACACAAGGACGATGAGAATGAGAATGACGACAACGGACGATGGATAGATTCCTAAACTGTTGAGGAAGAGTTTATGGCATTTTATAGAATACTCAATTCTCCGTAAATCAATGGGTGTATATCTCCAGGAAATAAAATAAAGTAAATTCCTGGAATTAATGTAACCCGTTTCAGCTAGGTTTTCATAAAAATAAGTTTTTATTCCTGAAATTCGATAGAAATTTAATTTTTGAGGTAGACACTGGCAGTGGCCAAATTAAATTTGAAGAAATTTGAATCCAAGAAGATAAATGCTTGACCAATAAAATTTTGAATTATTCGACATTTTTCAAATTCTTGGTGAAATTCACCTCAAATTCAGAGCACCAACTTTAATCCTTTACATTTTAAACTCGTACATATGTGTTTGCTTAAATATAATTGCTTATGGGACGCAGTTGTGACGTGGGTTAGGGCTACTCTCATATAGCGATAGAGTGAATAAATATAGTTTGGTAAACTTATGTGCTTATTACATGCATTCCCAGTTTTCCTGCGGGTGTCTTTTAGATTTCCAGGACATGACATTGCATCTTTACATCCTTCTGAGCTGATATACCCGTATGTGTACATTCATATGAGTGCATATATGTACATATATGTATATGTTAGAAGGGACATCCCCACCGGATATGGTGTACTGAAGAAGAGGAAATTGAATCTGAGTTTCTGCTTTCCTTGATGTTTAACTGAACTATACTATAAGGACTGCTCTATACCTCTATACAATATACGATGATGGTCGAAGGGAATCGTCAAGTGGAGAAACTGATTTGGTTGAAGTAATTCTGTGAATTGAAGCGATATAGTTTCTCGAATAGCTAGTCATACTGTAGATTGTCCACACATGGACTCTTCCATATACCTAGTCCTATACAGCGTGGAATATAGAGTAGACATATAAAGCATCAAGATTATGATCATTAGCATATTAACTAATTTGAGGTAATTCTCATAAGGAAATGCTCTCAAGAGCAAGGAAGCCTGCCACAAGCCGGATTGCTCAATTTAGAAAGGACAACGATTCAGTGTCCCCGTACATGTCCATCGCTGGCTGGCTGATGAAGTTGGGAGTACCTACATATGTGACGTTATAGAATTAATATAGGTACATAATGCACTTAGCTTCAGAGTCTGGAAGAGATGTGGTATGGGACAAGATGTGTTTGCGTGTTTATAGCCCACCACGGTTTGCATTTAGGTAGTTGGTCATCCTCATCATCACTATATACGTCTTACACTTAAAATGATAATACTCCAGCTGCATTTCGAAACTTTAGAGAAACCATCAAATCTGGGATAATTATTGTTATTATTATCTACTTCCAGGAGGATGATAAATGTTTTTGGTTTTGATGAAGGGTGATAATGAGTTTAGGACTATTAAGTCAGAAAACATGTTTATAGTTAATTATAACTATACCGTTTATAGAGTCTTACTTGATGGTTTTATAGAGGTGTTAATCAATATCGAAGAAGTGGAAATTTGTTGGTTTTGGTTTTCTAACTTGGATGTAATTGTCTATTAAAATAGAGGCTTTTTGGGTTGAATTTAACACTTGAATGTGACTCCACTTATAACTTCCTATTAAAAACTTGCACCTGACATTTTTGTTATTTAAGGAAATCCCAACAATTGACGTTTTAGCTGCTTTTTGATGAGAAGGTAGGTAGGTAGAAATGGCGATCTCAACAACCTAGCCTGAGATCCAATTAGCCCTGTAGTGCACCGTTTTGATACCAAAAACTCGTTTGACCTGTGATAGAAAGGGAAAGATTTATAGAGAAGCTTCATAGCGATTATGTTAGAGCCATTTTGTCGCATTGAAAAAAAAAGATTATTTCTCTAATCTTCGTCTCAGATAGCTCAGCAAGTTCGTCAAAGAATGCTTTTCAAAGTATTTCATTCTAGGGTTTGCTAAAGCAGGACATTTGCAGAGGAAATGGATTATCGTTTCACTTTATCCTTGGTCACTACAACTACGGCAAGAGATACCCAACTTCTCTGCATGAACTTCTATATAGACCAATGTCCGGTACTAACCGCAACAATCCTGGCTATGTCTTGCCTTGGCCTGCAAAGAAGATCGATTGTACGGGTTTTATTATAGGTGGGCCATATCTTCCTAGTTATAATGCAGTTGGGTAAATTGCTCCACCTTCGGTTTGATTCAGTTTGGTAGATAGAAAAGATTTTACCCTTCATAGCGCCAAGAGGAATGTTAACCATATCTGCAAGAGAGCTATAAAGGGCTGATCCTTTCCTCGCTATCTCGTCAGACCGTTCATTTCCCTGAATACCACTATGGCCCGGAACCCAGATCAGGGTGATACCGAGGTAAATATTTAGGCTAGCAAGCTCATCGCGACATTGCTGGACCAATTTAGGTGAGGATGTGGCCAAATTAATGGCTTTGACAGCTGCCTGACTGTCTGTGAAGATAGCCGCATTTCGTTTTGGTTTGGGCTTTGTTTAAGTATCTTACATGCCTCCGTTATTGCCAGCAGTTTAGCCTGAAAAACGCTAGCAAAGTCAGTAAGTCTAAAGGATTTGGCTACATTTAGGGACTCAGGAAAGATCCCAGAACCAACTCCGCACTTCATCTTTGAGCCGCCAGTAAAGATGGTTGTGTCAAAACCTATCGACAGGATGTCATCCTCCCAATCTTCTCTAGACGGGAATATAACCTTAAAACCCTTACTAAGACTCACAGTAGGAGTGAGGAATGAGGAAATCAATTTCGTTGTGCTGCTGTGACCATAAAGTTTTGACAACCAGATGTTTGATTCCTTCAGCCTAATAGTGCTGCAGGGATCTATGTATTAGTAGAAGATCCATAATAACGTTTAAGGCGTCCGTTGGGCAAGTACGCATGGGCCCTGTGGTGCCCACGCAAGCTGTTCTCTTAACCTTCTTTAGCTTATCAGTATTACACAATCGAACCATATGTTAAGATTAGACATACTACGGCTGTGTACGTCCATAAAATCATCTTCGACTGAAGTCCCCACTTTTTGCCGAAAGTTTTGCTGCAGGCGTAAAAGGCCACACATGCCTTCTTATCCCGTACTTCAATATTTAGTTTCCAGTTTAGTTAAGGGTCGAGTATAACTCCCAAATATTTTGCACTGGAAGACAATGATAGTATTGGACCGTTGACTCGAGGAAGCGTGAAGGGCGGTACTTTAGTTTTGGTCGTAAAGAGCAACAGTTCACTTTTACTTTGGTTAACTCCTAGTCCACAACTTCTGGCCCAGCTGCTAATTTTCTTCAAAGCTGACTCCATGATTTCACTAATCACAGAGCTGTACTTTCCTGACACGAATAGCACCAAATCATCCGCATAGGTTACCGCCTTCACGCCACATCTACCTAATTTAACGAGAATTGTATCCATGACCAGAAGCCATAGAAGAGTTGAAAGGACACCACCCTGGGGTGTTCTCCTACTCACGTGTTTTGTTGCGATTGTATTGGCTAGAGTGGCTCGGATCTTCCTACCACTGAGCATGGAAATAATGCATTCTCGAATGAAGTCTTCTACACCGAACTTAACCAGCGATTCTTCTATGGATTCGGTAAGGACGTTGTTAAAAGAACCTTCTATGTTTAAGATGGTGGCACTACCTCATGGAGGGCAGTCTCCGTAGATTTGCCCTTAAGATAAGCATGCTGAGAGCTTTCGAGAGGTCGTCCAACTAGGATTTCTCTAATATGGTAATCAAGAATGCGCTCCAAGGTTTTAAGCACAAAAGATGTTAAACTTATTGGTATAAAATCCTTCACGGATTTGTGACCTCGCCTAACCACTTTCGGGATAAAAACTACTTTGATCTGTCTCCACGATATGGGCATATGTTTGAGAAGGAGACATCCTTTGAAAATTTGTTCCCACCATGGAGCTGCCACATCATGCAACTTTTGAAGCATAACTGGCAGTATGCCATCCATGCCTAGGGATTTATATGGAGAAAAAGTATTGATGGCCCACAAAATATTTTCTGTGGTTATGACGGAATTGACTTGCTCCATATGAGCTACGTTTGGGTCTGTGGTTTCAGCGATTCGGGCTGATCACTCTCGTAACCCGGAAAGTGCGTCTTCATCAGTAGCTCAAGAGCTTCGGCTGGAAAGGCTCTCCAGGTTCCATCAGGCTTTTTTTAGAAATGAAGGATTACAATGTTCCTTCGATAAAACTTTGCTGAGCCTTGCGGAGTCGTTCATGTCTTTGATTGGTTGACAGTATTGATGAGAAAGATTGCAAAAAAAATAAAACAGGCATTTTGCATTTTATCAAAGGTACTTAAGTTGACTATTAATAAAAACTTTTTTAAATGTATGGAATATAATAAAGTGTACTAATGGTATTTTTTTAAAATATTTTTGAATTTATGTAAAACAAAAAACTTTCATTGGGATTTTTTTAACTTTACAAAATATGAAAATCGTCATACCTTATAATAAATATCATGTTGATCCATTTGATCGTAATTGACAACATTAAACGCAAACAGGAATGGTTGAGAATTGTAAATCACTAGGCCCTGGTACTCAACGTACTGTTGCGCCACCTAATTTATCTTATTCATTTTTATTACATTTTTGAATTTTTTGACGTTTATGGGGCTCAAGAATTGAAATTTTTCCATTCCTGCATATTTGTGTTAATGTCTGTATGTTCGTACGATTGGGAACTAACTTTGGAAGTTTTGGTCGACGTCTAAAGTCTCATAGAGAACAACTAGTACAAACTACAGTTATTAGTTTTATATTACTTACACATAACAAACTTCATAGGGAATTTAAAAAAATACAGTTATTTTCTACACATGAGAAATAAAATTAATTATCAGCTGGAACATTTTTCCGAATAAAAAAGGTGTTTAAAATTGACAGAATAAAAAGATTAATTTCAAATATCTCCCTATTTTTACGGTTACTTTAAAAGCTATTGTCTTTTAACATTCTTAAATTCAATACAAAAATGGAGTAAATTTTGCAGTCAAAGTTTGTAAACTTAAATCAGTATTGGCTCGTAATAAACTACATTCTGTTGTAGCTTTAAGCTTTAAAGAAAAGCCAGGTTTGTCGATTCCTCGTTGATATTTGCAATTAGCATTTTACAAACCACACACGTTATTTTGCTTGGATCATAAGACTCTTACACTTTAGAAAATGTAAGAAAAAAAGATTTAAGATTAAGAACTAATATTATGTCATATATAGAATTGTTTAATAATTGTTTAAACATTTTTTTTTGAAATTGAAATGAGTGATTGATTAAGATCGTACTCAAATTGAAGAACCCAAAGAGTGAAATTTGATTGTATTCCGAGTATATAAAAGCATTCCATTTGGGGGTCCGGGGGTTTGAACCAATATTTTTGTTTGCTATACAGTTAATTAACTGAAAAATTTCGTTATGTTAAAAAGTTCACCATGTTATTTTTTTAAGCTTTTTCAAAAATCTTACTAGAAGAAGGAAACCAAGGTGAAAAAGCGCATTCTTTTAAAAACGTTTTATTAGAACATGTAACATTGACAAAAAAAAGTGACCCAAAGTTGAAAGCTGTAGGGTGAGGTGAGGCAGACAGACGGACAATCCACTTTTCGAATTTATTATTTAATATTTTGGATGCAGGGCATGTAACTAGACATTGTCATACTGACAATTCAACGTTACAAAAATTGCATTTCTCTGAAGTTTCTAAAATATTAATAATAATATTTTTTTAATTAAACACGATGATTCTGGGACTTCAATTGTTAATGGTAAGTTGAAAGTTTCCTTTGCAGCTGTGTCAGGAACTTGGTTACCCTTGATGCCTATATGTCCATTGTCCAGGTACCCAAGCCAAGCAAGTATCTTTGGAAGAGTATAAGAGACTTCTAACGTTTCCTATGGGCTGTTATTTATTGAAATAACTCTTAAGGCCGTTTAAGATGCTGAGGTTGCCAGTGAAAATTAATATTTTCCTATAGGTAGATCCTTGGGTGAAAGATAAGTATATCTGAATTGCAGTTAGTTCTGATACATAACTTCCAATAGAATCGGAAAGAAGTCCTTGGTGCATTATTTTTGAATCTTAATTTGATTCTTATTCTACTGCTGCGCAAGAAGAGTAAGAAGAGAGACTACTGAAAGAAGAGAAGACAATTTTTCGTGTGCTATTGAAACAAGTTCTTTTAACTATTTATGGGCTTTTAATCCTATTCGATAGTTTTAAAAATATGATTTGCCCCGCAGATATTAGAATACCTCTTCTTAGAGCCTTTACCATAACTCCAGCATATAACAAAACATGAATTTTCAAAATTCCCATTCTTGAAGACGATTGTTTATTTATATGTATACAAAACTGTAATTATCGTTCATCATAGCCATTAACTTGAAAACAAATAAATATCATTAAAGTTACATCTCACACATAATACTATAGGTATCCACCATGACTGTGGTTTTCCCGTCAAATACAACTATGTATCTATATTTTCCAATGAATAGAATATACTTTACCTATACCCTACATAATATCCTCTTGAAGTGTGTCATTTAAGTCGGCTTAAATCAAATGATGTTTGATTGATTGGAAAACAGTCCTTAATCAGTCTCATGGATCTTATAATCCACCTCCCAATCTACTACACACTGTATATATATACATACATATATGTAACATTAACTCACGTGCATAAACGCTGTAACGCTGAGTGGCACTGGCAAAATCAATATATTACTTAACTAATTCCATTGTCATTCAGTCTCCCTTTTTCCAACGCTTAAGGATATAGTGTGGAATAGGTTAGGTTTAGGTCGGTAAGCTAGCGGGAGTACCTATCTACACGTGATGCTTCAGCAAGGATATCACTTGAAAGGCAACATTTCAAAAGCAGCCAATATGTAAGTTTCGTTTCATGTTGAAGAGTTATGCAAAAAATAAACTACAAGTAGATATCTATGCAAAGATTTTGCAAAAGCATTTCATCCTTTCGTCCTGGTTGCCACGCTAAGAAAGAAAAAACTCCTAACCACCACAAATCTGTTAAAAAAAGGGTTTCCACCATAAGTGGTAACAGTGTATCTCTACAAGCAAGATAGCCGCCTTCATCTCTAATCCTTCCAAACATATATACAGATATATATACATTGAAATAAATACAACTTCGTTCATCAGAGAAGGGAAATTCATTCGTTTACATTAAGATAATTTCTTTTTGCAGGTAATAAATTCACATCAATGTTTCCGTTCATAACCCATGAAGCAAGGGGAATGGGGCTGGTGATGGTGCAATTGTGATGGTTTATGGCAGCAACAAGAAATACAGAGTATACACTACACAGTAAGTGAGTATATCCTTGCTCCTTATGTATGTAGAAGGAGTGCGAGAAATTGACGAGTTAACAATACAACAGAGAGAGGATAAGTCATAAACTGAAACTGAGTGGAGTCGATACCGCGAGTTAATGTTATGTTACACAAAATGATGATGATGATGGTAATAATGTATTGTACACTGTACACCTCTCTTGTATTATACTACGCGGTTGCGGCGGGTGGTGGGCCTAACCTAGTCCTGAAATGCGATATGGGTCCTTGCTTGTGTGAATGGGGTCATGTGGGGATGTATAGGGTTCGGTAGGGTAGGTTGACGGTGGGAGGGAATGAGCACAAGATTCAGAGATATAAACAAAAAATATTGCTTCAGATGATACGCAAGGGATGAATTTGTAAGTAGCTAGCAGTAAAAGCAATCAATTCTATAAGTGGCAACAGCAAATCAGAGAGATATTACATTCAACTCGAGGACGAGGTATAGGACGTTATATTTTAGTAACGATATGGCGGCAAACGACAACGACGACTTCTATATGTCGATGACGACTACAAAGACGAGGACGCACGGCAAGATAGAAATAGAAAAGAAGCTCGCTCCGAAGAGGTTTATGCACCATTAGCAATTCTAATTGAAGTTTGATTCTGCAATTCATGTTCCTCAACAAAATGGAATTCATTGTTTAAATTGATTCATAAGAGCCAATCATCGATATCGACAAGGGCGCATACATTATAATATGAGGAAGTTAAAAGAAGGACGTGGGGGTGAGGGTTAAAAAGCATCAATGAGAGGAAGGAACAGATCATAATCGGTTCTAAGGGTGCTGCTGCTGGCAAAATAAAGATAAGGAAATTGTAAATCGGTAATGACATGATGCTTTGCATATAATTTTCATTTATTTTCTTTTTTGTATTTTTTGAAAATAATGACTCTTGTATTATTTCTTCTCGATTAAACAGGAAAAATAAAAAGTTCAAGGAGTGTAGGCAGATACATAGATACAGTGAAATGAGGAAATTTTTGAAACAACATCTACTACGTGAAACAAAATAATTTTAAGGAATTTAAAAAAATACTTAAGCTCTTAAAATCCTTAAGGTTTCCAAATAAAATTAAAACCCATATTTTTGAATGGCTTAAAAACTAGTTTTACGGCAGAAGTAGAATTGAAGGAATTATGAGTTCTAAATTTTTCAAAAATTTAATTAATAGGCATGTATGTACATATGTATGTTAATAAATTCAAAATAGGGTTTGAATAATGATAATTTTGTTGACATTTATCAGAGTTCTAAAAAAATAAGTTCCAACTCGAAACCACTCCAAACTAGTTTTGCCGCGAAACTAATTTTAAAAAAACTTAATAAATTATGCCTAAGAATTGATTAACTTACTCTTTTTGCAGAGCCATACTGATAACTTCGTACTAGTCCCCTTCAAACTTAGATTTGTTTGTAACAAAAACAAGTAATAACAAGTAACAAGTCAATTCGCCGCAATCCGATTACTTACGAGGTTTTTCAGATGTAAAGACAATTCAGTAGATAATAATTTTCGAAGGATTTCATTTCTTCGGCAAGGATTTTTGTATAAAAAGGTTAATAGATGTTAATAAAGTTTCATTATTATATAAAAATTAGTGCTTTTTAAGAGAAGTCACTGAGTGTGTGTATTTCATTATAATGGTAAATAACACCGCACAAAGGGTTACCAAGGCTGCGGTTGATGATTTGTATCTCTCAGGCCTTGAATCAATTGGCTCAAAAATAAAAAGTCTTAAGGTGTTAAACCAAAAGATCACGGTGACCAATTGAGATCATTTTCCCTTGAAAGAAAACGTTTAGGATTTTTTTTTGTTTTGAAAAATTACGTTCTGTTTCGTTGTTTCTGTGTCACACACTGTTCATGACCGGAAAAGTTTTAAAAACCATAGCTCTTAAAAATACTGTTTGAATTTTTTGAAACCCAAATCTGATAGTCCAGTTTATTCACTTTTGAGGTAAAAATGGACCTCATAACTATAGTTAGTTTTTGCTGAAAATCTAAGTCATTTTCTTGCATTTCAAAGACCTAATCAAGATACCGTTGCTGGGGTCAATTTTAAAAATTAACGAGTATCTATTCAAAATACAAATGTTAGTAAAATGGCTGATTCCAAAGATCGAATACGAAATGCTAAACGTGGGTTTTTATCATCACCAATTCCTACATAAGCACTATTCGACACCATCAAATAACAAACTTGTCCCAACAGCTAAAATTTGAACAACAGTTTTAGTATGTCCTGTCGAGGAGAAAATTCACGACTGGGTGACTTGAACTTGCTCATGTTTCCAAAGATTTCGTTTACAAATATTTGATATAAAAAAAGTTTGTTTTGAAAAATGTGAATGCCGTTTGATTTCTCAAAAAAATATTATTTATGTTTGAAAATCGTTATGATAGTTTTTATTAAGTTAATTTTGTATGTATGCAATTGATTAGTTTTAGCTTAAAAATATTTTTAGTACGCAGTCAATTAGAGCTACGTTTCACCAGATATCTAATTTCGAAAAAAAATGTTTAATATTTTGATAAGAATCTTAAATAAAAACAACTACAATTTTTATCATCAAATATTATTAAGAGCTTGTAAAGAAAAATGTATTAAAATCGGTTCATAAGATCTTGATAAAACTTAGAAGGGTACCTTTCTGGAGCAATACAACTCTGGGCGTGCGTGTGTACGTACGTTCACGACGTTATTTTCGATTTCGATTTCAAATAAATTTTGTTATACAGATAATAAGGCAGAAAGATGCAGAAAGGGTTCTCAAAAAAATTACGTGGGTGGTTTTTTACATAGCAGTTTGAAAAAAAGGTGAACATTCTGGTTATCCCTAAATATCTTACTAGCAAAAAACGCTAGAGAATTCAATTAAAATGTATATAATATATTGTAATGTGATATAAAGGATATCCGTATCTGGGAAGCACCCCCAAGTTCTCTCGGAACTCCTACAAAATCCCCGAAACAGGCTAACTAAATGGGCTAAGCAATTTGGATTGGACGTCAACCCACACAAAACAGTATTAATACTCTTTTCGAGAAGATATGAAATTCCTCAGATTAGCCCACCCAAGATTAGAGGAATACCATTAAGCTTTTCCGATCAAGCTTAATATTTGGGCCTCATTTTAGACAAAAAACTAAATTGGAAGGCAAATATTGATGAAAGGTTCAAAAAGGCTACTGTAGCGCTTTTTACTTGTAAAAAGGCCATAGGATCAAAATGGGGCTTCTCCCCAAAAATAACCCACTGGCTATACACTTCGGTAATCAGGCCAATACTCATTTATGGAGCCGTCGTATGGTGGACTGCACTGGACAAGATGGTAAATCTAAATAAGCTCATTAAAGTCCAGCGGTCAGCAGGTATGTGCATCACAGGAGCACTTCGCACAACACCAACCGCAGCACTGGAAGTGCTTTTAAACCTAACACTACTTGACATCTTCTCCAAAAAGGTGGCTGCCAACTCTTGTGTAAGGCTTAGAGCCACCTCTCAATGGAACAGTAACAATACTGGACATACTACTATTCTAGACAATTTCAGATCTATCCCAGATCGCTTAGACTATACCACCCCAAAAATGGTATTTGGTAAAAGATTCCATGTGTCCATCCCTTCAAGATCCTCCTGGGAAGAAGAGGGACCCCTGGAAGACGATGCGGTAGACTTCTATACTGACGGTTCAAAGACCGATTACGGAGTTGGAAGTGGTATCTTTTCAGAACAAATGAATCTCAGTCTATCCTATAGTCTTCCCAATCAATGTAGTGTATTCCAGGCAGAAGTAATGGTGATTAAAGAAGCACTATCCTGTCTCAAAGAAAACGTTATATCTTGTAAGAACATACGAATCTTCTCAGACAGCCAAGTCGCTCTTAAATCTCTCGCGTCTGTCTCCACAAACTCTCGAACAGTCCACGATTGTCAATCATCTCTGAATGAGATGACGGAACAGTTTAACATTCACCTCATTTGGCTCGACAAAAACAGAACACTTCTGCCTTATGTTAGACAAAAACATAACATAGGAACACCACTTGCTACATGCAAATATCTTCTCAAGCAAAATGCTCTAAAAACAACAAATGCTAGATGGTCACAAAGTACCACCTGCCTATTAAATTAAAACCATTAGCAACCAAGCAAATATGGCCAAGTATTGACTTAAAACGGTCAAAAAGCTTGATATCACTGAGCAGACAAAGTATAAGCTCTACAATTGGAGTAATAACGGGACACTGCCTCATAGGAAGACATGCTCTGAGGCTAGGGGTCTACACAAATGACTTCTGTAGAAGCTGCATGGACGAGGAGGATGAGGAAACAGTCCAACACCTTCTGTGTACAATTGTACATGTCCAGCACTCTCCACTAGAAAAAATTACTTTCTCCCTAATCCCTTCATCTATAACACCAGTGAACTGGCAACGATTGACACAAAACGTCTCTCTAACTTTATTAAAAGTACAAAATGGTTTGTTTAAATTCATTACTCTCCCATGAGTAACCTCATTAGTATTATCACAATTTACCCTTGAGGTCTACGTGTGTCAATGACATCTGGACAGCCACTCCAACCTAACCTAACGTGATATAAAAGAAGTATATTTTTTCAAAAAAATCAATTTAACGGTTTTTTTTATAAATCAAAAAAACTGAAAAAAAATTTGTCACCTCTAAAATTTTACGACTAAAATATGATTTCAGCTCCAAAACAATTTTGTGCCACGAAGAATAATGTTTTTGGCATCTGATAAAATTTTGACAAAAATCGAATTAATAGTTTTTTTTATAAAAAATAAAAATTTTAAAAAACGTTACTCAAAGTTGGTAAAAATTGAATATCGATTCAAATGTCTTTTCAAAAACTTGAAATTTAGGCTTTAAACTTATTTTATCTTATAAGAAATATTGTTTTCAACATTTTGAAAAATGTTGAGAAAAATCAAATTGACAGTTATTTTACAAAAAAATAAAAACTATAAAAAAAATTAATAAAAGTTTGGTAAAAATTGATTTTCGACTCAAATATCTTTTCAAGACCTCGAGGCATTGGCTTTAATTCACTTTTATCTTTCAAAAAATATTGTTGCCAACATTCAGTAAAATTTTGAAAAAGTTGAATTGACAGTTTTCTTACAAAAAATTAAAAACTGAATAAAAAAACTAAAGTTGGTAAAAAATGACTTTCGACTCAAATATCTTTTCAAAAATTTCAGATAATAGCTTCTTACTAATTTTTACTTATAAGAAATATTGTTTTTAACATTAGGAAAAATTTTCAGAAATTACAAAAAATAAAAACCTAAAAAAAATGTATAAAAGTTGGTAAAAATTGATTTTCGACTCAAATATCTTTTCAAAAATTGTAGATATTGGGTAAAAACTACTTTTATCTTTCAAAAATATTGTTGCCCACATTTAGTAAAATTTTGAAAAAATCGAATTGACAGTTTTTGTACAAAAAATTAAAATCATAAAAACAACAAAATTGAACAAAAAAAAATTAAAACCATTGGCTTCAAACTTATTTTGTTTCACAGAAAATATTGTTTTCGATATTCAGTAATTTTTATATAAAAATCCGACAGTCCGTTTTTCATAAAAAATAAAATCTACAAAAAATTGTACACAAATTTGGTAAGAATTGATACGAGTACATATAGACAAACTTTTAAGCAAGACAAATAGACAGACGGGATGGGAAGTTGGGTCGCATCCCAGTATCTTTTTTCTTTTGACAAAAATATTTGGAGAAAATAAAATAAAAATGAATATATTGGTTCGTTTTTAAGAAAATACGAACTTTTGATTTTGACCGAAAAAATTTTATGAGGACTAACTTTTATTTCCAAATCTTAAGACAATTGACCCAATGGTTCATGCTATAGGGCCAAGACCGAAAAAGAAACAGACGGACGGAATTGCAATAGTGTCATTTCATTAAAATATCGTATTCGAATTTCCTTACGACTGCAATACGAAGCATAAAGTTCCTATATGTCACAAGAAAAAACTCAGTAAAAACAAAAAAAACTGAAAATCGTATTGTTGTATCCACTTAATCAAAAAACTTCAGAGGTTAGGTACTGTTAGTGAGTACATTTATTTTTGATATCAATGTCCTGGCTTAAGTACTTGAAATATTATTTATGACTTATCATTTTAAGTTTTTTACTAATTTGTTTTTATACCTGTTTTTTTTTTTATTGAAAGAACTCCTTTGATGTGGATCTCGATTTTTCTTTAAAACAAAAAAGTATCGATGATAGTATAAAACCATTTCTGACCTCACTTTTAAATATACTCTAAAAGTCTTTCATTTCTAAAGTTAGCCTTCATTTTATTTATGTACCTAATAATAATGTCTTGAATGAAGAGCCAAAATCGACAAGCTATTAATTTGTATATAAAATAAAAAATACATCACTTTATATTATTTTCTTTTTTTTTTAAACATCTTCAAAAATAATATCTTAAAAGGTCTTATAAATGACATAAATATCCTTGTACCCAGCCCCATCCTCAACATGTTGTTAAAATACGGACATAATATTTGCTGTCAAAATAAATTATTCAACAGTGCACTATAAATTTGGGACACAATTTTAATCTCTTATCACAGATCCTGCATGGATATATAAACTGGACATCATCAGAACAGCACAGGACAGAGGACAGCAGGCAAGGTTTATATATATATATATATAAATGTCAACCTTCATTCGATGTGGTGGTCAGAGTGGTGTAAGCAGCTTTATTCAATTCCCACAGCTTTGAGCTGTCATTTTAGTGTGAGAGAAATCACACCAAATCAACGAACAAACAAGACAATAAACGCAATTGGACTCCCACGGGCATATCCTCTTCTCTATACATATAAGGTTATAGAGCCATTATTATATATAAACGAAACTATATACATACATACAGAAAAAAGGGCATCCTTGAATTTATGCGGTTACATCCCAATAGGGGGCCACATAAAAAAGGACATCCTCGTAATATTATTTCTCCTTTTATTTATTCAGATGAAAATATGAAAACTATCAGCAGGACACTGTGGAATATTTCGTTGGCGTCAGGTAGGGATAGATATGCATAGGTAGGAATATTGGATCTGATACAGCGACATAATATCGCTCGCTATAAGCTTCACCGTGCCCTTGCACCGCACGTTTCCTGGGCCAGAAAAAAAAGGCAGAGGAAACAAAAAAACATATTATGTAGGTAGATACTTTTTTCCCTGAGATTATCATCAGATATTCGGTGGCGGTGTCGGGGATTGCGGGCAGGATCGGCACGCGATGGGACTCGAGGTGGGGTAAGGATGGATAAATGTATGTCATCGCCTGTCACTTGATATAAATGTTTCGTTTATTTGTCAGAATTTATTGAAGTTATTACCGAGGCATTGGTATTCCTTGGAGTTCAAGCTAACTAAAAGCCTCTTCTGCGAATCCTGTCACATTCATACAAACAAGCATATATTGGATATGAATTTATGTGTCGTCATACACGCGTAGGTAAATGTTCACCAATTTGTATCGTGTTGTCGACAGAATTACTCTCTGGGGATAGAACTTTTGAATTAAAGTTGACAAGTTTTTCTTCTATTTTCATTTTTTTTTTCATAATCTACCCCCGTGCGCCCCCAACGAACGTTTGTTGCGGGTGGATACGGAATCTGAATTGGCCACATTTATCTTGGTTTGACATTTGCCCGAAAATATATATAATAAAATTTGTATATATATATTTATGTATCTCTACCTACATTGAGTTATCATATCATAAAAAAAAGTATGTTGCTATTTTGTTTTATTGGTGGGTATTGTTGTTGTTTTTATAGTTTTTTCTTTTGTTGTTACGATTGTTGAACCGGAACTAAGGAGATTGCCAAAAACACTCACTTTGAATAGACCCTTATTAGACATTTGTTTTCCTTCATTTTTTCGTTACAATAAGTATGGGTTGGAGGTTGAAAGAGAAGGGGTCGGTGAGGAGGGTTGGGGGGGGGAGATGGTACATCACAAGCAAACATTTATGTAATTTTTGTATGAATAAAAGAAGAAGGATGTGTTTTGTGTATAGTCGAAGTGGATTAGGCCCAAGGGTTCTATTTGTGTTCAAATGGAGCTTGGATTTAGGCAAAGATACTATGTGCATAGGAATTGAGGTACCTATTTATATGCATAAAATCATGAATACGATTATTAGACCTTATTTTTATCGGGTTTAAATAGTGATTGTAGGTTGTATAAAAGTTTTATTTTATAGAAAGAAGAAAGCCTCAATCGGAGTGAAGTAGGCAAACAATATGTTTTTGATTTGAAATTACGTAGTTTTGAAATAAAGCCTCTTAACGCCTCCACAATCCTACAATATTGGCAAGCCGTCGCAGCTGGCTTGGGAATAAGTAATTTGATTCTATTTTACTGATTTTTTTTGAAGATTTTGTTCTGAGTTTTGTGACAATTTGGACTTTCTCTTCAAATGAACTTCAATAATTCGTAGATATGTATATTAGAATTCCTCAGAATTATTACCTTTGTTCCTAAAAATTGGAACATAACCTGATTTTTTTTGCTAAACTTCTTTTAAACTATTAGAGATATTCAAAAATTAGCAAGGTAATACGGTTAAAACTTAAGATTTTGATGAAAAAATGTTTAAAAAAAATTGTTTTTCAATAAATATTTCTAGCAGCAGCAATATCCCACACATTGATTTATTATGACTTTTACAAATTTAAGTGTCATGATTCTTTTGACTTCAAAAGATTTTTTAACTTCCCATAGGAAGTTATTGTAATGGGTCCGATTTGTCAAATTGAAAATTTTGACATTTCTCGACGTTTCAAGGTCAATAGAGTCGAAATAAAAGATTTTTATAAAGATGTCTGTGCGTGCGTGTGTACGTACGTTCGCGACGTTTTTTCGTTGTCCATAGCTCAAGAACCAGAAGAGATATCGACTCCAAATAAATTTTGTTATACAGATAATAAGGCAGAAAGATGCAAAAAGGGCTCTCAAAAAAATTGCGTGGGTGGTTTTTTTACCATAGCAGTTTAAAAAAAGGTGAAAATATTGGTTAACCCTAAATATCTTACGAACCAGAAACGTTAGAGACTTGAATTAAATTTTATATAATAAATTTTAACGTGATCTCAAAGACGTATATTTTTTGAAAAAAAATCTATTTAACGGTTTTTTTTTATAAATCAAAAAAACTGAAAAAAAAAATTGTCACCTCCAAAATTTAACGACTATAATATAATTTCATCTCCAAAACAATTTTGAGCAACGGAGAACAATGTTTTTGAAATCTGACAAAATTTTTAGAAAAATCGAATTGACAGATTTTTTATAAAAAATAAAAATCTAAAAAAAAACATTACTCAAAGTTGGTAAAAATTGAATATCGATTCAAATATCTTTTCAAAAACTTGAAATTTAGGCTTAAAACTTATTTTATCTTATAACAAATATTGTTTTCAACATTCGATAAAATTTTGAAAAAAATCGAATTGACAGTTTTTTTACAAAAAATAAAAACCAACAAAAAAATTAATAAAAGTTGGTAAAAATTCATTTCCGACTCAAATATCTTTTCAAAACTTTTAGATATTGGCTTAAATTCACTTTTATCTTTCAAAAAATATTGTTATCAACATTCAGTAAAATTTTGAATAAAATCGAATTGACAGTTTTTTTACAAAAAAATTAAAAACCGAAAAAAAATTATTAAAAGTTGGTAAAAATTGATTTTCTACTCAAATATCTTTTCAAAACTTTTGAAATAATGGCTTCAAACTAATTTTATCTTATAAGAAATATTATTTTCAACATTTGGTAAAATTTTAAAAAAATTCAAATTGACAGTTTTTTTTGCAAAAAATTTTTACAAAAAAAACAATACTAAAACTTGGTAAAAATTTACTTTCGGTTCAAATAGCTTTTCATAAATTAAAAATATTGGCTTCAAACTTATTTTATTTCACAGAAAATATTGTTTTTAATGTTCAGTAATTTTCATAAAGTTTTTTCATAAAAAATAAAATCTACAAAAAATAGTACGCAAAAAATTGATACGAGTACATATAGACAAACTTTTAAGCAAGATAAATCGACAGACGGGATGGGAAGTTATCAGTGTGGGTCGCATCCCAGCCTCTTTTTTTATAATTTTGTTATAAGCGTTTTTCCCCTTAAATTTAAGCGAGACCTTGTATAGTGTTTCATATCGAAGCAATTAATATTAAATCTTTTCCAATAAGAGGTTTCATTTTAAAAGCTTAAGCTTTTTGGTTTTTCTCTGTGTGTTGCTATTAGGCATATTTCACTTCGAGGGTATAAACCTTTGATAGTTGAACATAATTAAATAAATTGTGAAAGATTTCTTTAGGTAAGTGGGCTGGCGGAAGATATTTTTTCCGTTCCACTTAGTTCAATGAAGACCTTTGAAAAAAGTTCTATTACAGAAAAGGGCGATACGCGCTTCAAAAACTTATTGAAATTGTTGTGCGCTACGTACCACAGTATTAATTTAAAAATTGCAATTTTGAAAAATAGACTGAAAAATTAGCCAATTTGACAGAAGTGAAGCTTCAACAAGGTCATCAATTTAAAACCTGCTTGTGAAATCTAATTTTTTTTTCTTGGGAGGAAGTTACAAACTTTCCAAAGTTAATTCTTGCCATAAAAAAACATGAAAAAACGGACTGTTGGATTTTTATATAAAAATTACTGAATATCGAAAACAATATTTTCTGTGAATTAAAATAAGTTTGAAGCCAATATTTTTAATTTTTAAAAAGCTATTCGAGTCAAAAATCAATTTTTACCAACTTTTATATATTTTTTTTTTAGGTTTTTATTTTTTGTAAAAAAAACTGTCAATTCGATTTTTCTCAAAATTTTATCAGATGTCAAAAACATTATTCTTCGTTGCACAAAATTGTTTTGGAGATTAAATCATACTTTAGTCGTAAAATTTTGGAGGTGACACATTTTTTTTTCAGTTTTTTTGATTTATAAGAAAAACCGTTAAATAGATTTTTTTCAAAAAATATAGTTCTTTGATATCACGTTACAATATATTATATAAAATTTAATTCAAGTCTCTAGCGTTTTGGTTCGTAAGATATTTAGGTTAACCAAAAAGTTCATAAAGAAAGCTGTTAAAAATTCTAGTAATATGAGAAAGTTTAGCAATTGATCAACAGTTTATCATCTTCCGTTTCGGTACCTGTTTGTGAATTGGGGTTATAAAAGATGTTTTATATTCTATAGGTTCGATTTGGTATACACAAAAGCCTGGGAAAAATCAATCTTTAAAATATGATGCAAAATACTTAGCTTAAGTAATATTGTTATTTGATGTTTCATTATTTGAGCACAAGAAGGACTTTGGGATTTGGGATCGTTAATAGGTTTAACGTGAGTCTTAAATAAGTTTTCATTGTAGAGACAATTGTATAGGTCGTTAAAATGGAGACAAGCACCAAGGTACTAAGATTAGTCGATGGGGCTTTATTGAGAGCGTAGGAAAGTTTCCGACAGCTTGTTCCTTTGGTTACACAGCGGTCGAAGTCTACGATAGTACCAAGTCAGGGCTGACGGAAAAACTCTACGTCGATAGGAAGGAGCATGCAATAAAAATAAATCGTGTAGTTAGTTGTAGAAAAGACATATATTCAAAATGGTACTCTATTAATAAAATCATTAATTTGGTGAGAATTTGCCTCTACAATAACCATAGAAAATAAAATGTGTAAAGCTAAAGTAGAAAATTATTCAACTGTTAAAGTTTAGAGATCCGCATAGCATTCAGTAAAAGCCGGTCTTAAGTTTATTAGATACAATTGTTTTATCAATGGGCAAACTTTATTATAAAGACCATTAACTAAAAGTTATAAGCTCGGACTTAATAATACCTGCTTTAATTAATACGTGCATTTGTTTCCCCCAACGATGAACCTTACATTTCGAACAAATGCTTAATTGAGACGTTTTGTTCATTATCAATACAAACGATTATAGATATATAAAATGAATTGTCAATGACAAATTTACACACCTTACTTCATATAATTACATATACATTGGAAATACGAATAGCAACAACGAACATATAATGAATATGCATGCATAATACTATGCGATCCTGAAATGCTTTGTTCAAACTATTATATAGTTTAAGGGGGAATTGTTCCTTAAACCGCTTAAGTGTGAAATCAACTAAAACAATATAGGCCACAGGTCACTTCAGCTGATGGCATAAATCAACTCAATTATATTATCGCAGGACTCTATACTTGTTATATGAGTATACATATTAAAAGGTACTTTGCGTAACCTTTAGTACCACTTCAAGGCATACAATAATAATAATTATTATCACTTGCAATATCCTTAAGCATACATAGTGGTCTAGTATATGTATATATGATTGTGTGTGTGTGTGTGTGTATATAAATAAATACATAAGACAATATCTATATATACGTACAAGTATGTACTGTACATATGTATGCATATTGATTTGCACAAATTGGTGTTGATTTAGGATATCTTTAACCGATGGCAATGGTATGCGAGAAGCAAAGATAAATATTCGAAAATGCAAGGACGTGTGTGTTATTTCACCTTAATCTGTTTTCTTAAGAAAAAAAACTAAATCTACATCTTTTCTTGCGTTTTTATTCTATTCTTCTTCAGTTCTAGAACGTCTTATTAAGAGGGGCATAAACCCAAAGGCTAAAGTTTAAAAATTGATGTTTGACCCACTTCATCTATGGTTGAGCTTTGCCTTAAAAATAAAATGGAATGCAACCATTGATAACTGCCCTCTGGAGTTCCTTAGGATATTGATGGCAATAAGACAGAATATTCATTTAACAAACATAGAAAAGTACGCAATGCTCTTTAAAAGCCTTGAATATGAGCCTTATATTATGCATAATTAATTCTATAAAATATCATTAAAATAAGGAAAAAGACAAACAGAAAAGTCTAATTCTTCCAAAAATCGTATCGTTAACCATTTAACGTTTTTTTTTCTATTTTTCAGATGTTTCGAAAATAAAATATTGTTTCAAGATGCTTTCGTTTTCTGACGAAACCACTGTAAAAATTAATTTTCTATTAAGAAGCACTTTTCCCGAACTAAGCCAATTCATAATGACGCCCCTCAAAATTTTAATTTAAGTAAAATGTTTAACTTATTTTACTTTATCCGAATAATTTTAAAAGTTATTTTTTTAAAAGTAATACAATCGTTTTTGTTTCCATTTTGAAGTAATAGCTTTAAAACGTACCTTCACTTCTTTTTTTTTAAATTATACAAGTATTTCCATTTCAAAAGCAAACATAAATGGAAAACATGTATGATATTTTTTTCACGACAAAGTTCATTTTAAAGTTTAAACACTACATTATTTAGATGACCAAGACACATATTGGGTGGCATCTTAACCATAACTTGCCCAATGTACTTAAGTGCTCGAGTGTTAAAGGTTTATCTAGATAAAAGGTGTCTTTCGCGTAGCCCTACAAAAAACATTCCATCTGTGTCAAATCGAATGATATTGGTGGTCAGTTGATATCGCCACGACGAGAAATAATGCGGCCAGGAAATGTCTCTTGCAATTTAGCAATTTTTGCTCGAGTAGTGTGTCCACATATTTCACAAAATTTCTTAATCGATTCATTCAATAGCAGGCAAAAAAGTCAGATACCATATCACCATAACGCTCCGAATTGACGGTGGCAGTCGTTTCATCGTCGTTTTCGAAGAAATTAGGTCTAATCGAACATCCGGACCAAAGAACGCAACAAACATTGTTTTTTTGTGGATGTAATGGTCTCTCTTACCAATTACTTGAGGATTCCCAGAATTCCAAATACACAGTTTTGTTTATTATCTTACCCACCGAGAGAGAACTTTGCTTCGTCGCTGAAGAACATTTTTGGAAAAATCCAACCGCTTGTTATTCAAGCATCCATTCCACGCTGTGAATTAGCAGCTGGTTTCAGTTATTGTGTAAGCTGGACTTTATATGGAGGTAGGTGTAGATCCAAATGCAAAATACGCCATAATGTGCCGTAAGACAGTTTTATTTCCTGAGAACGATGAGGAATCGACACATTCAGGTCTTCGGCAACTCTTTTACTTTCGACGTTCGAAGTGACCTTGACAACTGAGACATTCAGAAAAAAGTAATAATTGTTTGTGTTAAGAAATGCCCTGATACTTCAATTGTTTTTGATACAATTTCACACCGCTGTAGAAACTTTCATTTTGTTTTAAAATTTTCTCAAGATCTTTTCACCACAAAAATGTTTTTTAACTTCCCATAGGAAGTTATTGTAATGGGTCCGATTTGTCAAATTGAAAATTTTGACATTTCTCGACGTTTCAAGGTCCCTAGAGTCGAAATAAAAGATTTTTAGAAAGATGTCTGTGCGTGCGTGTGTACGTACGTTTGTACGTCCGTACGTCCGTACGTCTGTACGTCCGTACGTCCGTACGTTCGCGACGTTTTTTTCGTCGTCCATAGCTCAAGAACCAGAAGAGATATCGATTTCAAATACATTTTGTTATACAGATAATAAGGCAGAAAGATGCAGAAAGGGCTCTCAAAAAAAATACGTGGGTGGTTTTTTTACCATAGCAGTTTAAAAAAAGGTGAACATTTTGATTAAACCTAAATATCTTATGAACCAAAAACGCTAGAGACTTGAATTAAATTTTATATAATACTAGCGGCTCGGTACGTGCTTCGCTACGTATAAGGCATGGTAATAAAAAAAAATTATTATTAATTTCAATAATTCAAACAAACAAATATTTAAAATTTCTAGCTGTTTCAAAGTCAGCAAATAGTAAAAACTAAAAAATCAAAAAAGAATTGGGTACCCTTACTATGGTGAGTCTATATGGGTTAGTCTAAAACAGTTGGATAAACAATATTTTTAGTTTTTCCATTTTGAGCATAAACAGTTAATGACTCTGGAATAGGGAACATAAAGTTGGCCATGTGAAAAACATGATTCCTCCAAATTGACACCACAAACGTGAAGTGTTTGCCCTTGAGCCTTATTTATGAACATCGCAAATGATAAACGCACAGGATATTGTAATCTTTTGAATTCAAATAGCATATCCGTTGAAATCATAAGGATACTCGGTATCAAATATACTTCCCCTTTTGATTGTTAAGATTGTAGCTTCAATCAAATTTGGCAATAAATGTTTCACTACCAATCTGGTACCATTACACAGTTTTGGTGGGTAATTGTTTCGCAATAATATAATCAAAGAACCAATTTTCAGATTCAAGCAATGCGGTGGTATACCAGCCGGTTCCAATGAATTTAAAAATTCAATTGGATAATTCATTGCCTCTTCTTGATTCATAACACTGTCAATTGATTCGATTGAATTTGAAAATTAATGGCATTTATATGATTGTTTTTTGGTTCTAAAATGGTGTGTTCTCTTTAGCAATCATGATTTCTTTAATTCTGAAGAAAATTTGGAAATACACATTAAATCAACTCATTTATAGATTGCGCAATTGTACAAAAATTGATCGGTAAAGTGATCAATCCTTTGGTACAGTCGATTGGTATTTTGCCATCACCAATTTCTAACAATTGTTTTGATAACTCATGGGCAGTGGCATCATTATGTAGGTGAATACGCATACTAATGTTCTGATGACGTCAAAAAAACGTTTATTTCATCAGTAGGAGTTGGCCAAGGAACGATAGGCAATTTTTGACGAAAGTCCGCTGACAGCAATATCAAGCACCACCAAAACAGCTGTTGATTACTACGTAAATATTGCGTTGTTCAATTAAATGCTTCTATTGTTTTTTTTTCGCCATTGCGCACTCATCCCATAAAATAATTGACGTTAATCGCAGAATTTTTGCCATAGCAGAATTTCTCGAAATATTGCAAGTTGGAGTTTCAATCACCCGTACATTCAATGTCAATTTTAATGCAGAGTGTGCATTAGACCACCTTCTAATAATGTAGCAGCAATTTCCGAAGATGCCAATGCAATTTTCTGTTCCGATCGAATGGTGGTTAAAATCAATAATACAACGAAAGTTTTGCCTGTACCACAAGGTGCATCCAAGAAATATAATGCACCTGTATTATTGGATAAACGGCTTGCATGATTGTGTAATACACATGTTCTTTTTCAATATTCAATTTGGTTATATTCGATTGTACAAATAAACGTTAATCATTAGAATTGAACTCCTGCTGACGTTGCAATTCACGATCGAAAAAATCACATATCTCACGATTTGGTGCAGTCATACCCAATTCTGTTAATATTTAATTACAATCGTTAAACATATATCTTCAATTATTATTACAGCTTCGTTCTACATTTCCAAGTTAATCAACCAATCGGGATTTCTTTAAGTATTAGTACAAATTGTTTGTATATGGGAGTATAGAAAGATGTTGATTTTACGCCTTTTCAAGATCTTTTTTGTAATTTTCTCTACGTACAAACCTTCTCTGGACTTGCACGAATAATTCAAGACCAAAATTAGCCAAATCGGTAAAGGCATTGTTGAGTTATAACATTACAACGAAAAGTGGCATTGATTTTTATATATATAGATATTGTAACGCGATATCGAAGAAGTTTATCTTTTAAAAAAAATCCATTTATCTGTTTTTTTTTTTATAAATCACACAAAAACTGAACAAAAAAAATTGTCACCTCCAAAATTTTACGACTAAATATGATTTCATCTCCAAAACAATTTTGTGCAACGAAGAATAATGACAATAATTGACAGTTTTTTTACAAAAATTATAATAAATATAAAAATGAAAATCTAAAAGAACATTACTCAAAGTTGGTAAAAATTGAATATCGAGTCAAATATCTTTTCAAAAACTTTAAATTTAGGCTTTAAACTTATTTTATCTTATAAGAAATATTGTTCTCAACATTCTGAACAATTTTGAGAAAAATCGAATTGACAGTTTTTTTTCCAAAAACTTAAAAACGGAAAAAAAATTTAACCAAAGTTGGTAAAAATTGATTTTCGACCCAAATATCTTTTCAAAAATTTGAAATGTTGGCTTTAAACTAATTTTATCTTATAAGAAATATTGTTTTCAACAATCGGTAAAATTTTGAAAAAAATCGAATTGACAGTTTTTTTACAAAAAATAAAACTCTAAAAAAAAAACAATACTAAAACTTGGTAAAAATATAACTTCGACTCAAATAAATTTTCAAAAATTAAAAATATTGGCTTCAAACTTATTTTATTTCACAGAAAATATTGTTTTCGATATTCAGTAATCTTTATATAAAAATCCAACAGTAGGTTTTTCATAAAAAATAAAATTTACAAAAAATAGTACGCAAATTTGGTAAAAATTGATACGAGTACATATAGACAAACTTTTAAGCCAGACAAATCGACAGACGGGATGGAAAGTTATCAGTGTGGGTCGCATCCCAGCCTCTTTTTTTTATTTTAATGAATATTTCCTTTTGTTTTTTAATATTTCTTGAATGGAAGATATTTAGTTTTAAAGTGTAAACATTTTTAACAAGATATTTATTGTGAAAAGTTCTTAAATTTTAAGTGCATTTTTAAACGCAAGACAATTTTAACTTTATACATTTTATTCAATGAAAAAAAAAGTTGTTTTTACTAATTAATTTTTGACATTAATAATGTGTAAACCTTTGGCAATATTTGTGAGTTAAGATCCCATATTACAAGTTTTTCAGTTCTCCTATATAAAAATACAACTTTTAAAAAAAAATAATTTCAAGAACTTAAAATGTGCACCGTAATCTTAATGCTACTGCACGTAATCAAAATTTTGTCTGCTGAAACATTCTTTATTGCATTGTTTCTAAAATCAAATCTTAATTAAAAAATACAGAAGTACCTTTTGCTATGTTAACACACACATGAAAGTACATGCATGAATATATTTATTCTCGTTTTGACTAACTGAACTATAAAATACAATGAAAGGTACTTTCGCGGTTGAATAGATTGTTTAACAATCAGCAACCGAATGTTTTACATTCCGTTGTACGAGAGCACACTTATATGTTCTATAGTTAGTCAGTTTCAAAATACAAAATCAATTCGAAAACGCAAAAACATTCAATTCCAATTTTATACACGAAAAACCGAGGAATTTTAAGATTGTTTTTTGTTCTATATTCGAATATGTGAATCCTGAATCCTGAATTCACTCACTTGTATATATATTTGTATGTTTAAGAGTAGGTATTGCTTATTTTTAGCTTGTCCTGCTACTGCTCGCGTTTCTGCCCATCAATCATTCAAATATTTGTAAAGGCATTTTTATATTGATTTTAATTAATTTTCTCTTTTGTTTCGAATTGAAATGTTTTGCTTTTCACGAGTATATAATATATTGATCATTTTTATTCTATATGTATTATTGTAGTTAGTTAAGTACCTACCTAAGTTTTGGTAAAAGTTCTTATATTGCATTCCAAATAAAACAAAACTATTTTCATACGAAATCAAATATTCTGAAAGAAATAAAATATCCATTTATTTGAGAACGAAAAACACTTTTTTAGTGAATATGGAGTTTTAAAAAATAGTTACTTTTTTTTTAACTCCGGATAGAAAGTGCAATTTAATAGGAGAATCCGACAGAAACTTTGATAAGTTTATTGATTGATGCTCATTTGAGGAAAACTATTTTTGCCCAAAATGTTTTTTTTTTAATAAATACTCTGCTGTTCGGGAAAACGTCATTTTAAAAGTTAATATTTCGACATTCAGTAAGCTATTACTAAAAATAGAGCGATGGTTAGGTTACGTTAGGTTAAAGTGGCTGTCCATGATGGAAATGGACACGCTTACGCCAGTTTAATGACCCATTATTGATACCGCACGAATCTTGAGGCTTCCTCCTAAGAACCAGTTTGAGTCCGAGGCTGATTATGCTGATAAGATTTTAATCGTTTGGATAGTGGAAAGGGAGTACAGAGAAGGTGAAGAACTATTTCCTCCTCTTCCTCATTCATACAGCTTTTGCAAAAGTCATTTAAGAATACGCCTAACCGCGTGGCGCGCTATCCTATTAGAGAGTGTCTGGTTGTGACATTGGATTAATGGAACGATACAAAGCTTTAATATTTATAAAACTCATTCATTCTCGAAAAATAGACTAGAATATGTTATCTTGTTATTTACCACCTTTAGATTTAGTTTAGGTCAAGTCCTGAATTGTGAAATTCGTACTGCTGCAAAATTGCAAAATGGTGATGGAAAAACATATGAAAAGGACATTGTGCTATAGAAACGTAATCGTGGTGGCCATTAAGCTCGTTTTTAATGTGTATATCTGACTTTTTTAAAAAATTACTCCTTTTTGTAAGTCAAAATGAAACCTCTTGCAGAATAATATATAAGTTGTCAAGGTCATCAAACGATAGCTACTACACTGTAAGTGTCAAATCAAGCCTAAAATAAAACTTTATTTCTCATTCTCGCTATTCAACTATCTGAAATGAAATTGAGTTAAATAAAAAGAATTCAAAAAACTTTCTGCAACTTATTATATTAACAAAAAATAAATGAAAGTAGACAACCTTGAATTATCTCGCTTTAATTTGATTATAAAACAAAACCTACCTTGTTCTCAACGCCAACGGTAAAGTGAAGGCTTGTTTTTGTATTTCCATGGAAAATAATTTAACCTTAACTTAAGCATTCCTTTTGCCTTTAACCAAAGAATTATGTCAACTCATTGTTTTTTTTTCGTTGCCTTTTCGTTGAATTTCAACCTTGAAATTGTTATTTCAACCAACCAAAAGACATATCATAAGTAAGAAACTTTGCTTTGTTGAAAGCTTTAAATTCTTAAAATCACATTTCAAGATGATAGGCATAGTCTCTGGCACTTTCTAATGTCTACCTATATACTTTAATCTTTCCTATATATTCAAAAGTACACCTAAATTTTGCCTTTTCTATAGTCCTTTTCATCCCCTTTTTGGACTAAGATAAAATGTTATCTATGAACGGAGTACAGAACACGTTCAATAGATACATTAAAAACTTCTTAAATATTTTAAGAGAACAACTTTTTCTAATTGCTTATTCTATTCAAATTTTAAAATTACCAATTAAAAAAAAAAACACAAAAATCAAAATCACAATACACAAAGAATTCAAATTTTGCAATTAGCGAACAAAAAAAAGTTAAGAGTCACACTCATATAATTCTTAGAAAAGAAAAAAAATGTCTTCGTTATCCTGCCCACATTAAAAATGTCATATAAATCAGTAATCACTCCATTTGTCTACTAAACGAAATCATTCCATTTTGAATGAGTCTCATAACAATTTTATTAACAACAAAAAGACGAACACAAAAAAGCAAAAAACAACAACTAACATAAAAAAGCTAGCAAAACTGATAAAATGTTATACCATGCTTCCATCTTGAACTAAATCCAATTTCCGAATCTTGGTGTTTTTTCTTCTCGTTTTTGTTCCTGTACATTTAATTGAACAATTAAAGAAAAGCAATTCGTTTGAAATTGTCGACATCTCTCTTATGAATAAGTATCCTCGTACGTAGAAGCTTCTGATTTCTTTTTAGTATTCCACTGCCATAAAAACCACTTTTTTTGTTGTTGTTGATATTATGGGATTTGCTTTGATGTTTAGAATCCTGGACGGAGTTGCCAGGTGTTGAGTGCTTTAAATAATTTCTTCTAGGGTTACAGAATACAAATGTGGATATAAAAACTTATTTACAAAATGAAAATATAAGTCGGTTAAAAGCCGATAGTTTTATTAATAGTATATTTTTAATTGAAATGAAAAGTGCTTTTAAACATGAAACGAATTATTTTGATATTAAGAAATTTTCGACATTATTTGAAAATGGAGGTTGGACTGCGAAATACTTTGATAACTTGCTATAAGTGACCATCTGTAGATATCAAAGTTTTATAAGACATTAATAACAGAAAATGTTGTTAAGAAAAAAGGTTGGTGTCAAAACCTTTCTATGTTCTCATTTTGTTGCTGTTTTTGCGGGTTTTCGTATTAGTAAAAAAGGGGTCTAGTTGCATTTTTAAAAACCATTTATTACATAATATGAGCAAATCAGTTGAATGTTAATATCATTTTAGTAGTTAACCTATTTTACCTACTTTGAGTAAGATTTTTGAAAGTTTATTTATTTATGTAAATGCGGATACTTATTAACAATTAAAAGTAGTATCACGTTCGAGGGACAAATTTTGTTCAGTTTTCCAATTTGTAAAAAAAAAACAGTTCGTTAAAGTACAATTAGACGGTCCTTACTTACTTGCTTACTTAAGGTGGCGCTACAGTCCTGTGTGAACTAGGGCCTCACCCAACAAACTTCTCCTAGCTAGATGTCTCAAGTTTCGCGCTCCATGTTGGTTGAGGTCACTTTCCACTTGTACGCGCAACCTAATCCGCGGTCTTCTTCTACTGCACTGTCCTGTGGGTGTTTATTCCAAGACTTTCCGGGCCGGAGCTTTGGTTTCCATGCGCTCTACGTGACCCAGCCATCTTAGTCGTTGGACTTTTATCCTTCTGGCTAAGTCTACGTCGCTGTACAGCCCGTACAGCTCGTCGTTCTATCTTCTCCTACACTCCCGTTCGATGTATACGGTACCGTAGATCACACGAAGAACTTCACTCTCGAACCGACCCAAGGTGATTTCATCCGCTATTGTAATAGTCAATGCTTCTGCAGCGTATAGCATAACGGGGATGGTAAGGGTCTTATGTAGCAACACTTTGGTCCCTATAGAGAGGACTTTACCACTCAATTGCTTTCTTAGTCCAAAGAAACAGCGGTTAGCAAGAGTTATTCTGCGTTTGATCTCAGCGCTGGTGTTGTTTTCTGCGTTTACATCGGAGCCTAGGTAGACGAAGTCCTTGACTTCCTCAAAGTTACGTCTGTGGATGGTGACGTTTCGACCAAGACTTTGGTGTTGTATGTCCTTTCTAGACGACAGCATGTACTTTGTTTTGCCCTCATTAACCGTTAAACCCATTTTTGCCGCCTCTGCCTCAATGCTCGCAAAAGCCCCATTGACATCACGCTGGGTTCTCCCGATTATGTCAATGTCATCAGCATATGCTAGTATGTAATTGGGCAGACTTTTGAAAGATAGTACCTCTAGTGTTGATGTGTGAGCTCTGCACTATTCTTTCAACCACGATGTTAAAAAATCACATGACAGCGCATCACCCTGTCTAAAACCTTTTTTTGACATCGAAAGGTTCTGTTAAGTTGTTTTCAACCTTTATGGAGCAGCGTAAAATCTCCATGGTCATCCTGCACAAACGGACGAGTTTGGCAAGGATGCCAAAACTTGACATGGCTCTATACAGCTCGTCCCTGTAGATGCTGCCATATGCGGCCTTGAAATCGATGAAAAGATGGTGGGTGTCGATTTGGTGTTCTTGGGTTTTTCCCAGGATCTGCTGTAATGTGAATATTTGATCAACTTGGACTTTCCTGGTCTAAGACCATACTGATAAGGACCTATCAGTTGTTGACGATGGGTTTTAGACGTTCACATATTACGACAGAGAAGATTTTACAGGCGATGTTAAGTAGACTGATTCCTCTATAGTTGGTGCAGTTTAGAGGGTCTCCTTTTTTCAGAATCGGGCAAACAATACTGAGGTTCTATTCATCAGTTATGCTTTATTCCGAACATACCTTACAGATAAGTTTGTTGCAGGCTCCTAACCAACTTATCTCCAGCTGCTTTTAAGAGCTCGGCATTCAAGCCATTCGCTCCAGCAGCTTTATTAGACTTCAGCTTAGATATGGCAATCTTTACTTCGTATAAGTCGGGAGAACGGGATGGTTGGCTTTCGTCGTCTATGTTGAATTGATCATCCTGCCTGAGAGCAAAATTCAGTTCGTCGTCGCCGTTATACAGTCTGCAGAAGTGGTTCTTCCATATCCTCAGCATTGATTGCGGTTCCACTACGATGTTTCCACTTTCGTCTTTGCAGCCTTCGGTTCTAGGTTTATGTACCTGTGAATTTCGTTTACCTGGTCATAACACTTTCGAAATTCATTCCTGCTTTTAAACCTCTCAACATCTTCGACCGGACGCTTCTCATGCCCGCTCTCTTTTTCCTTCTGAGAAATCGGTGTTCTTCTCGCCTCTTCTGCTCATAGAGCTGATGAGCAAATCTCGTCCTTTTGTGCAGCTTTGCGCGCCTGTTGTTTGGCTGTATTTGCCTGTCGACATTCCTGATCAAACCAGGGGTTCCTTGTTGGTGGCTGTTTGAAACCCAGCACATCAGAGGCGGCTTCTCTGATTGCATCTTGGCAATGTTGCCACAGGTTTTCGATACATTCTGTTGACGGCAGAGAATTTCGAGGGAGGTTACTTGTAACTCGGTCGGAAATGGATTTGGCGATCCCTGGCGATTGTAGTCATTCGACGTTGTACCTTCTCCCAGCACCTCCCTCTTTTGCCTTGGGTCTGGAAACCCGAAGTGCTACCTTGGCTACAACGAGGTAGTGGTTCGAATCGATGTTAGCACCTCGGAAAGTTCGGACATCCATGATGCTGGAAGCGTGTCTGACGTCGATCGCAATATGGTCAATCTGGTTGAGGGTAGATAGATCTGGAGTAGTCCAAGTTAATTTGTGGATGTTGAGGTGGGTACCATGACGTTTCGCCCCGCAGCAAAATCTATGAGCCTGAATCCGTTGTCGGAAGTGTTGTCGTTCAGGCTGTTTTTCCTGATTATTCTACCAAAGATGTCTTCCCTTAAAAGCTTGACATTGAAATCGCCCAGGAAAATTTGTATATCGTAGCTAGGAGACTGTTCATATGTTTTGTCTAAGAATTCGAAGAACATATCTTTGGTGCTGTCATCTTTCTCTTCTGTAGGGGCGAGCGCGCATAACAGGCTAATGTTTCCGAATTTACTTCTTGTCTAAGTCTGACTCCAATGATAAAGCCGCATCCAAAGAAGCGCTGTCCACGAGTTCAAAAATAGTGAAGAGCACATTGACTATTAAGTCAATGCTATTGATTAATCTTCGGTCCGTCATCGCAATGATTCTGTGCCAACATTAATAAGTCAGAATGGTATGCCGAGTTAACGCGTATTTTCAATATTATAGGCATATTTATTTTGAAACACATTTGATTTTTGTTTTTCCAAGTTTTGATAATAATTGTTTAAGACCTATTAGCCCTTAAACAGCAACTGGAAATTCAGTGACAGACTAGTAACAGAGAAGACTCTACCTATCTCCCGTTGTTATTAAAAATAATCTAAAATTAAGCAACAAGGTCCAATGATTTCATGAGTTTTATGAAACAATATAGAGGCAGCAATTTAGCAGAATGCGAGCAGAAAGTGATAAGAATGTGATTAGTGCTGAGATTTAAGTCATATTTTCCTAAAACTCAATTTTTTTCAAGGTAGACTATTTTAAATCTTTGATCAGAAGGAATCGAAGTTCAAACAAAAACCAGTTATGGTTATCTTTCAGGTAAATACATTTTCTAGAAAAACAATGTTCTTACCATCAATATCTGTGTGACTTCTTTTGTTTATTGGTTCTAATGAAATAAGTCAACCCAAATTGTATAAGGATTCCAACTTAAAAACTTCCTACAAATTTTTAATAGCATTCTAAAGGCTTTTTGAAAGTATTTAAACTGCTGTATTATATTTTCTTAAATCTAGTTATCGTAATATTTTGCGATTCAACGCGTTAACAGAGTTAACCGAACGTCACGTTGACCCACATAGGAGTCCACACACTTTGGGCAGACTTTGACCGGAGGGCGTCATTCGTGTGATAGCAAACGTGTATTGCATTGACACTGTCCTTGTTAACGGTGCGATGACATAGAAAATTGTGATTGTTTTCTGACGTCAGAAAGTCAACGCGTTTACTTTGTAATTATAGCTTTATATTTCTGTTCGAATTTATATGAATTTGGCCCTTGCCTTTTTTGAAGGTCACATATCATGTTTTTCAGTAAGACAGATTTGTTACGTCTTTGAATCTGTTTTTCTGAGAGCGTATGCGTTTTATGAGATTGTTGCGTTGCATTGATTGTTGGTGATTGTTGTTTGCACAAAATCAAAATCAAACGACCATTGAATATTTCTTTTTATTTTTGAACAATTCAATATCTTTATTTCGAAAAAAAATTGTTTGTCCATTTTTAGAAATTTTACTGTAGGTTTTTATTTTTTGTAAAACATGCATTTTGCTAATAAATAAACAGAAGTCAAAAAAAATATTTTTCAGCATTATAGAATTATTTTGAAGGAACTTCCTTTTTAATCCGTTTTTTAAATCCCTTATATAAAATCTAAGTCAACATTTATTTCGTAATACTTTTAAATCTAGCTTTTTATCAAAACATCAATATTCCTAGACATTTATGTATTCTTTTTTTCTAATGAAATGCATCTCATTAAAATTACCTAACTTTCTTTTTCACTCAATTTGAATATTGGCAACACTCTTTTCAAGCAAGTCTTTGGGTTCATAATGCAAATGAAAATATTTGTTCTCAATATTAAAAAATCATGCTTAAGATTAAAAAAAAAACACTTAATCGTATTTTATTCTCAAATCAGAAGATAATCTAACTAACTTGCTTATTCCTTTGACAAAAAAATAAATTTAAGAAACCAAATAAAACTACGTGGCTGTCAAGTACTTTAAACACAATGATAGAAAAAAAGTTGGCATAATTAATTGGGTGTGGGCAGATTTATGTATGTCAATGTACCTACACTGATGTAAATACATAAGTACTTCACAAATACAAATTAAAAATAAGGATTCGTCTTTCTTCAAAATACTGCTTGATGGTCTTATACTATTTATGTAGCCAAACATTTTAATGGATAGCGAATGAAAAGTTTTCTTTGTTGTTTCCCAATTATTTGAGATTTGTTTTCTTTTTTTCATCGTTTCTTCGAATTTTCAATTTATCTTTTTGCGTACGCCAAAACAAACAAAAAAAGTATCAGGAGAACTTTTATGGAGAATCTTGAGTGAAAAAAATATGAGGAAAAAAAGAAAAACATTTCCTGGAAAAACAATAATAGAAGGCGGACGTAAAACTTTTCTTCTGCTGTACAAGCGGATAATACCTCGACAAGTGGGACTTTGTAAATCCCTATTATTGCTGTCCTTTATGTCGCCGAACATTTCCGAAGGAATTTTGTTATGTTTTTTTTTGTTTTATTTTGTTCTCATACAGCTTGTTGGTTAAATTTGGCTGAATTGGGGAAGGAGGATTTTTGGTCAAAGTTTCAAGAGGGTCTTATCTAGAAAAAAACAAAAAAAAACATTGGCATGTATGAATTGACAATTGAAGGAATGACAATTTGCTAAATCCGGAATCAATTTTGCAATTTCTGTTATTCTAGAGAAGAGGACAAAATTTTTATTTTAATAAAGTTTCAATCCTGCATGCCAACTTGTTGTTGAAGGTTTAATTGCAACAGAAAAAGGTTTGATCATGATTTTATCATTTCAACTATAATTATGATGAAATTTATCAGAAATACAATTTTAATTGAAGTTTTTAAGCAAATCGATACAGGGCATTCGAAGAGAAGACACCCTTAAAACAGGAATTGGGTTTGCTTTGAATTGGTAAACTGGTCTGTTTTTTGGCTTACCCTCAAATAGATGCATATTATTTAATGAAATTTAGTGTTACAAAGGTCAATTTTAAGATCACTTGTTTGGTAAATAGTTATAACACCCCTTGACCTTACTTCTATTGATCGTTTTTAAAAAGTATAGTTTTATTAAATGTTTATTTAGTTTCTTCAAAACTAGTTTTACAGCAAAACTAAGATTAAAAAGAGTTTCAAATTTCAAGTTTCACAATTTTTTAAAACTTCATTTAGACGTCAATCAAATCAAGACAGTATTTCAATTTATTCGACATTAAAATCAAAAAATCTTTAAAACTTGACTTACGAAACCATGTTAATAGTAGTTTTGCCGTAAAACTAGTTTTAAGGAAACTAAAAGATGGGCGTTAGATTTCATAAAATAATAAGGTTTGTGAATATTATTTACGTTTTTTTGGAAATTTGAAAATGGTCATAAGATCACAATTTTGATATCAAAACCATACCTCATCGGTTTAAAATAACAACATTTTTTAAAAATCTTTAAAAATATCATGTAAACGATTTTTTAATTAGAAGTTTCATTTTTAAAGCCCGCTACTTGGTCTGTTCTAATTTTTAAATGGAACAAGCTGTTAAAATTTACCAAACAGAAGAAGGGTTTTTTTTCTACCAACAAATTAAAATTGATACAATTTAAATCAAAACATTGATGACATTGACGGGTTAATATTATGTTTGAATTACGTCAAAATTTAACAAAACATCAATAAAAATATTTTCGCTTAAGATAAAAAAGTATTTTTTTGTTTTTGTGCGTTCTTATGTTTTGTAAAATAAGTTGTCAATAAGATTTTCTTAAAAATTAACTAAAAGTTGTTGATATTTTATCATCAGTTATTATAGTGTAATTTTTGAAATGTTAAAAACAATAAATTTATTTACTTTAATAAAGTAAGTTTAAAACAAATTTGTTTTTTAACCTTATCTAAGATATCCGAGTCAAAAATTAATTTTTACCAACATTTAATAGTATTTTTTTTTAGTTTTTAATTTGTGTAAGAAAACTGTAAATTTGGTTTTACCAAAATTCAAAAACATAGTTTTTTCGATTCATAAAATTTTAATTTTAAAATTAGTAATTTTTTAAATTATACAAATTTACACAAAACGCTCACTCTTGATGTCATTATCTGTAAAATATAATTTATTTATATTCGATATCCCAAACATTTCCGACGAAAAAATGTGAACGTAAGTACGTACATACGTACACACAGACATCCCTGTTAAGACCTTTCATTTATGTTCTCGGGTCCTTGAAACGTAAGTTATGCACAATTTCGTGCATTTAGTTTAACAAAAAAAAAATAGTAAAAGTTTGTAAAATACGATCTTGACTCAAGTATCTTCAAAACAAAAACAGATATTGAATACAATATAATATAATTCACAGCAGCTCTATGTAGCTCAGATTATATGGAATCTCGGTTTATTCGAGAAAATATGCGTCAAGACAAGGTGTAATGATTATCTTCTGATGAGCCCAACCATTACATCGGGATAAAACGCATATATGAACACCTATGCTGGTTTATTTTTATTTTTCATTTTCATGATTTTAAATCATATTTAATAATTGAATACAAATTTATTTCATCTTTTATAAAATATTTTTGGTAAGATTCCATGAAATTTCATGTGAAAATTTCGTCTTTATAAAATAAAAGTTCTACTTGAAATGTGTCTAATAACAAACATTTTTAATTTATCAGCATTTACGACGCCTGAACACCGATTAATTCTGGAGTTAAAGACTATTTTAATTTTTTTAATGGCTTCAAACACCAAACACCAACTATCTTTAGTTCCATTCGATACCTCTTATAAACATATTTGTAATGGTCTTAACAACCCTAACCATGACCAAGTACAGAAGCTCTTTTGTGTAGAATTACATGAGCTACATTTCTTAGATTAATTTGATTACAACTTTTTTCCCCCTCTCACCTCCTCTAACTACATATCTGCATCATCTCTAATATCCTTATGCCTCCACAAACCAATGGAAAAATTGCTTTTGCCTCCACTTCACACTACGGAGTTAGTACCTCCAAAAAGTCTCCAAAAATCATAAGATTTTTTATTATCTATATACTTTCAATATCATTTGATGTGTCTATTTATCTAGCTATGTGCATATAATTGTTAATTACGAATTTAAACGAAAACTTTTAAGCCTATCTCTAACTAAGCACTTAAGACCAGAGACCATTAAAAAATAATTATATTTCAACCACGCTATAAGTACATATTTTATTTTAATATTATCAAAAGGATTCTTTTCCAGTTGATTTTGTTTTCTTTTCAAATCTGATAATAATAATTTACTCACTTAAAACAAAACTAATGTAGGTAAATTTGCTCGAGTATCCTTATCAAAAATAAAATTGTCGCATCATCTTATTTTTCTTTACACACAGCAAAATAACTAAATAAACAACCCATTATATCATTTTTAAAATCCCTTTCAAATTTGTTATCATTTAAAAAAAAAAATCACACTACTTTGCAAAATTTTTAATCCTACCATCCAATTATTAAAAATATTACTTTAGCCTTTGGCCAATTTTATAAAATAAAATCAGAATAAATAATGAAAAAAAGGACTCTTTTAGTCAAAAAGTGTGTATAAGAAAAAAATTAAAGTTAAATGCTAACGAAACAACACAAACATCAAACCCCCTCTTAAAAAAAAAAATAAAACTTGAAAGGAGTCAAAAATTAAATGAGCATCGTCTCGAAAATTATGCCGAATTTCCCTTCTCATTTAAAAAACAAAATACCAATCTAGAGGCAGCAAAACTGCGTTCAGAACAGCGCCAGCGTTCACCTTTTTTCATGGTTTGAAGAAATGTGTTCTTCGGATTTTTTTTGAAGAACTCTCGCGGTTGGGGCAGAAAATATTTTGTCCCTTCAAGTGTTGGGTGTTTTTTTTTTTGTTTTGCTTTTTATTCGAGAAAAGTTTGAAGGCTTTTTATGGATTTATCAAATAAATGAAAACGGGGCCTGTTCAAATAAAGTTAGCTTTGAAAGTCTGCCAAACCAAAACAAACTAAAATGAGATGACTTTTTAGTAGCTCATGAACAAAAACATAGAAGGCCATCTGTTTTTTATGGACTTGCAGAACAAATTTTTAAGAACACATAGATAAGTGCTGACATGACGAACATGCACAACTTGATCAATCAAAATCAATGAATAGCAATAGACTACAAGATTCTTGAATCTTCCACCATTGCAGAGAAATATTATTGAAATGTTGATGAAGGAAAGGTTTTCACGCAGAAAACACAACGGAGTGGTAAAGGTTATGGGAAATAGACTTCTATTCTAATGGTGAGGAATGAGACAGTCGGAGAACACTCTTGATAGCTCGAAAAAGCAGCCTATGGCTTAATGATTTTATAAAACTCAAATATTTATTTGTATGGGGGGTGAAAAGGATGAAGGAAACCTACAGTTGTTATGCTGCAATCAATCGGTTTTTCAATGGTTTTTATTTGATCGTAAAACGTAGTACCAGTAAAACTACGTATATAATTTTGTTTACAATCATAAAAAAGAAAGAAAAATTATACAAACTATAATATATATGTAATTCTATTAAATTGTTTAAACAAATGTACTAAACTTCATATATTTGTACAGCACGAAAAAAATGTCGCTGTTCACTGAATAACTTAGTAATTTGTAATTCAGTGAAAGAAATATCAATAAACCGAAAAAGGCAAAAGACATTTTTAACAAGAGCAATTATTTTATAAGAACACAAGCTTTAAAAAAATTAGTCTTTATTCTATGAATAGAAGGAATCAATATTCTTCTAAGAATATCATTGACACACAAAAGCAAAAATCACTTAGTAGGAAATATCTTTACTTATTCGAGAATTTCAATTACAACAATTTTTTTTCCATAGAAAAATAATATTTTTATAAACTAAGCAAGTTTTACCTTTGGACCTGGAAATCTGATTTAATCCAAAATTCTTCAGTAAGCAGAAAGCTCAATTTTAATATAGTGACATAATGTAACTTTAAAAATTTCCATTATAGGCTTATTTCCAAATAATTACAAAATTAAAATCACTCATTCTAGCATATTTTTACAAAAATATATATATTTATATCAACTTTATTCTATTTCTGACAACATTTCTCGCACACAGGAATGGGTGAGAGTTGTAAGTCACTAGGCCCTGCTTCTTCATGGACTGTTGCGCCACCTAAGTTAAGAATTAGAACCTTTTTCACAAAACTTGAGTAGGACTAATAACAGATGATTTATTTTTTTGACGTGTTGTTCTCAAGAAAAAATAAAATTATAGTTAAGATTAAGGTTTTCCCTTCTGTTTAAAAAAGATTTAGGGCACATGGTTGCAGATTGTTTTAATACATTTTAGACGAGAGTCCATATTTTCAGAAAGCTTCCCCTGCAAATAACTAGTTGTATCGAACCATTATTTTGGTAACAAAATTGAGACGATTTGCAATTAGTCTATTAATTCTGAAATGGCAAACTACACTGAACATAAATCCACTGACAACTGTCAAAAACGTTAACTCCGAAAAAAAATATAGGCCAGAACATACACCGCGCGAAACCGTCACTCTTTGTGGGTGCATTGGTTTTTTGACAAATTATCATTGGCCCAATGCGTCGGACTGCAGTTTAGTTACACTATTTAGAACAGCTGAAAATTTTCGGCAGTACGAGCAGTACAAGCAAGTGCTGATGTTTTCACTTCTCCTACAGACCCAGTTTTCTTACGTTTTTTACGATTTCTCCGACTGTACGCACATCGAATTAAAATGACGATTTTCATAATTACTGTGAATAACTTTAAGGCTTTGCTTGATTGTGTATCTTTTCATGGTTCAAATTGAGAAATGTCAAAAGAAATGCAGAAAAAAACTTGACGTTTAGGTGTGGCTCACATTTAACATCGGCCCTTTTAACTTAACCACCATTTATTATTTTGTATGATAAAAGACATTCTTCAAGATTATTTAATGTCAATAAAATAGGGACGTTACAAAATAGCCATTTCCTTCATGTAATATAAAATATATATTTTCTTACGGTCTCAAAAAAAAAAAACCCATAATAAAAATCTCATCGATTATTTATTTGAAACGTTAAATTGGTCCATGACATTTACTTTTTGAAGATAATTTCATTTAAATGTTTACTGCGGCTGCGTCTTAGGTGGTCCATTCGGAAAGTCCAATTTTGGGTAACTTTTTCGAGCATTTCGGCCGGAATAGCCCGAATTTCTTCGGAAATGTTGTCTTCCAAAGCTGGATTAGTTGCTGGCTTATTTGTGTAGACTTTAGACTTGACGTAGCCCCACAAAAAATAGTCTAAAGGCGTCAAATCGCATGATCTTGGTGGCCAACTTACCGGTCCATTCCTTGAGATGAATTGTTCTCCGAAGTTTTCCCTCAAAGTGGCCATAAAATCGCGAGCTGTGTGGCGTGTAGCGCCATCTTGTTGAAACCACATGTCAACCAAGTTCAGTTCTTCCATTTTTGGCAACAAAAAGTTTGTTAGCATTGAACGATAGCGATCGCCATTCGCCGTAACGTTGCGTCCAACAGCATCTTTGAAAAAATACGGTCCAATGATTCCACCAGCGTACAAACCACAACAAACAGTGCATTTTTCGGGATGCATGGGCAGTTCTTGAACGGCTTCTGGTTGCTCTTCACTCCAAATGCGGCAATTTTGCTTATTTACGTAGCCATTCAACCAGAAATGAGCCTCATCGCTGAACAAAATTTGTCGACAAAAAAGCGGATTTTCTGCCAACTTTTCTAGGGCCCATTCACTGAAAATTCGACGTTGTGGCAGATCGTTCGGCTTCAGTTCTTGCACGAGCTGTATTTTATACGGTTTTACACCAAGATCTTTGCGTAAAATCTTCCATGTGGTCGAATAACACAAACCCAATTGCTGCGAACGGCGACGAATCGACATTTCACGGTCTTCAGCAACACTCTCAGAAACAGACGCAATATTCTCTTCTGTACGCACTGTACGCATTCGAGTGGTTGGTTTAATGTCCAATAAAGTAAACTGAGTGCGAAACTTGGTCACAATCGCATTAATTGTTTGCTCACTTGGTCGATTATGTAGACCATAAATCGGACGTAAAGCGCGAAACACATTTCGAACCGAACACTGATTTTGGTAATAAAATTCAATGATTTGCAAGCGTTGCTCGTTAGTAAGCCTATCCATGATGAAATGTCAAAGCATACTGAGCATCTTTCTCTTTGACACCATGTCTGACATCCCGCGTGATCTGTCAAATACTAATGCATGAAAATCCTAACCTCAAAAAAATCACCCTTTATAAAGATAAGAGTTTGCCACTATATGGCTGGCTCAAATAAATTCCAGTCGAGAGCCCCAATCTTAAACCAGTGTTTGAAGTAATTAGGGTATGTCAGCGAAGACGTGACTCTTTTCAGGAGTTAATTGTCTCGGGCTTATCTATGCAGAAAAGCGATCTTGAAAGCGAAGTCACAAACCCACGATACGAGATAGAGCTCTGCAACAGCATTCTATAATAAATTGATTGTTTTCTTAGTAGTAAGTGACAGCTGTCAAAAGGACCAACTTCGAAAAAAGAATTGTCGTATTTTGACAAGGCCGAGAGACTACGGGGTCTAGGCAGTCCTAATTGAGAATTAATATATGATTTTGCTGTGTAAAGGATTTTAATTTACACTGCTAACTATTTCAGTCAGTATATCGAAAAAGGGCTACAAATGTCAAATACATTCAGATCAACTTATTGGTCACTAAAAATATTGATCAAAGAAGAACTCAGTACCGGAAAATAACTTTTTTTGCTGAGCAGCTATATCAACTTACAAAATTGAGGACCAAACATCAGTGCATCAACAAAATTTGTATATTTGGTGCGGTTAATGGGATTTCAACTGACCATATTTATTCCTTAAACAAAATGAAAGGAGACATGTTTTTACAACTAAGACTAGGACTTGACTTCTAGTTAAAAAAAAGTTAAAAATTAAAACAGTGTACTGCGCTTATATACGTGTTTTTCTTATTTAACTAAATTTAATGCAAACTTTCTTAACTAGCAACAAAAATTAGTTCTTCTTATGCTAAAAATGAAGAGCAACTTTCACTTGGTCAGTTGTATAGAGCTTAATTAGGTACATTTCATTTAATTTACAATATTTAGTTTATAATTGCTTTCCTTACATTAAAAACCAAACCCTAGAACCATTTCAACCAACTCCGTTGGGTGTATTATTATATTTTTTCATTTTGTTGTTCCTAAATTTTTCGGTTGTGTTTTGTCCCCTTAAGCCGATTATGAAAATGAAAAATCACACTAAAGTCAGCGCGAATAATATTCTCTAATTACTTTGCTGTTAAGTGGGTGAAAATATCCCTTAAACTTTTGAGAGTCATCTGCCACTCTCACTCACACTCCCACTTCCACTCGCAATCCATCCCCTATACCCTAACGCAACGCAGGCACACTTCAATTTCCATTCCACTTCACCACTTGCCATCTTTATGTATATGTATGTATTTTGGCTGGTAGGGATAGCGAGGGTGATATTTTTTATCGTATATCTCCAACACTGTCTTATAATATGCTACTATACTCGTATACCCTGTCCTGGCCAAAACCATTTCAAGTAATAATGATTGCTTATTTTCATTTGTGGGGACATTAATTTCACCGTTGGCTTTAATTGAATTTTATATTTCATTAAGAGCCAAAAGTAAGAGCAAGAGCAAGAGCATGATGCCATATCCTTGTGAGTACAGTTCTAAGTTTAAAAATGTGTAAAATTGAGGATGATTATTTTGTGCAAACTAGTTCCATTTTAATCTAACAGCTTAAACCAGTATATAATTCGTAAATGTGGCATCAGAGGACCTGAGACCTTTAACAAATTCAAATGGCATATGAAAATAGTTAAATTAAATACAAATGTTGGAAATTCTGCAAATTACTTGGGGTACTCAAGACTTCTTATGCGAGTATAAGGAGCGAGAGAGAGAGGATACGTTTGAGTAATTCGCCATCATTGCCATCGCCATTTTACCATTTCTAACGAGAATGAGAATAGCTAGCTATTCTAGAGATGATGCTCCCAAGAAAATTTTATTTTATATTTAATTCACAAAATGATGTCCTTTTTCGCTTATCTGTTGGATACCATTCATAGACTACCTATAGTCTCATTGGGGCCAAGTTGCGATTTTGCAAGATTTCGCGAAGTGGTTGGGGCGCGTTACCGTCGTTGTCAATGTCGCTTGTCGCGGGTTTTCGTCAGTCAGCCTTGACGTTGACGTTAAGGTTGACGATGGTGATGATGATGGTTGGTGTGATGATGGCACATCAGGAAGCTGTTGCTTCCTCCTCTTATTTAAACAAGGTGTGTATTGCAGAGGGTTTTTTTTGCTTAGAATATTCTTGTCCTTTCATCGCAGATCACTGAGTCTGACTCAAATATTTGAATTTAAAGACAAGATGGAGTGGAGTCATTTGCAGGATCAAAAGAAATATTATATATTTCTCGAGGGCAGCATAACAGAAGTAGCTTCAACGGATGGATAAATATAACTTGAGATTTGTATACCTACATCCATATACATACACACTGTAGTCCTGGCCAAATAGTGCTAATTTTTTATTGTAATTAGGTTTTAAGGACTTGTGGAGGTTATTACAAATATTTGCCAGAAGGAAATCCTCGAGATTATGAAAAATAAATAATAATGAGAAAAAAATATAAGATAAGACACCATGTCATAGGCCATCGTAATCGTCATCGTCGGCATCGTTTGTCGGTCGTCTTATGATGGTCGAAATCCTCTATCTCAAGGAGCCTGAAGGATCTGGATTTTTGTTTTTCTGTTTGTTTCATAGAACTTAAAGCTATAAGATGATGATTATAGTGTTGACTTGTTCGTGACAGTAAGGATGAGAGATCTAAGGAGCTCTAATGAAGTCACGCCATATATTTTCAAAATCGGATGTACTTTGGTGGGAGGGTGAATATTTTGTTGAGTTTGTGCTTTTTGAAACCTAAAAATGTGGAATTTCGCAAGAAAAAATAAATTAAATAATATTTTTTGTTCACTTTTTTGTCTCATAGAAAATAATTAAATGATATTTAAAAATAAATTGAAGATATTTGATATTTGAACGTTACACGTTGGTCTTATTTTAGAATTGGGCTATAATTAAATTTAGTTAACTTCTATTTATGTTTCTTTTTCCAACGTGATGTTGGAGTTATAAGTTGTAGCCTCAGGACAAAATTTCATATCTTCATTACCGATATACCTCTCGAAAATTTGTCGACTCCTCTGTAATTTTTGACATTCAATAAATGCATAAATTCTTTGGTCTTAAATATTATAAAGTTCAGTTAATACAAGTGCAAAAGCCAGTTGATCACCAGCAACTTCAAATTTTCCCTGATTGGGGTCTTGAAATGGTATTGAGAACTACATGATTGTTGTAAAGTCAACTCATCCTGAAAAATCAATGTTTGGTTCAGTTTTTGGGTTCGACCTTAGTGATTCGAAAATGAAGCTTTTATGGAACTTTTGTGTCAATAACTGCAATTATTAGAAACTTTACATTGTAGGTTTTAACCAAACATGACAGCGAAGGTAGAGAAGTCATAAAAAGTATGTAAGTTCAAGGCCGATTATGTTAATTCGACTGCGTTCTAAACCATTAGGTTGATTGAGTTAAATCATGTTTTAAGCATATTCGAACTAAGGGTTTTTTAACTTGTATTTAGACCAAAAACAGTGTTTCCGAAACAAATCCTATTTCCAAATTGAAATTTTCTTAAAAACGGACCTAACTATTATATATTTTATATAAAATGTGTTGTATTGCTTCAGAAGAACCATTATTTTATTTTTAAATTTTCACTAGAACTAATGCACCGCTTCAATTTTCTTTCCTTAACAAGAGATTTGATGATGAAATGTTCAATTTTTTTGATTTGCTTACCTTTTTCAAAATTCGGTTTTTCAAAAACAAGTGAACATTTTATATTTAAATTAAAATTTTGAAACGTATATAAATTAAAGACAAAATTTCAACCGCTAGAATCGTTTTGAAGGCAAAACAAATTATGAACTTAAATGGAACTAATATTTTTAAATTTTGAATAAAGGTATAATTTTTGACCAAACAAAAGCAAGTTCGTATGATCCAGACTTAAATTTTCTTTCTTATATGTCACAAGGAATTTAGAGTATATTTTACTAATCACAATCGATTTAATACCTCAAAGACGAAATTTGTGAAGCCAATTTATTTAGCCATTTCTATAAATCTGTTCATATTCACAATGGAGTTATTGCATATACTTTATTTTAAAGCCTTTATAAAAATTACAAAAATATTTCTATGTTCTAAACTGCATCAACTTTGAAAGCCACCTTGGGCTTCATTTCGAATTTGAGGACACACAGAATTGCGGGACCCATTGTTTTGAGCTTCTCAGTCATCCTTACTTTTATTTTGATAAAAACCTGGATTTCAATTTTTTCGGAATGTTGAATGTCCACGTCTGCGTTTCATTTTTTCTTCTTATGCAAAAATGTGTATTCTCAAAGTAATCAAAGCCTTAAAGTAATATTTTGGGTTGTTGAAGTAAATCAAAACTAATTCAAATTATCTGAGTGTCTGGTTCCCTCTTTATTCCACTTGTATTAAAATAAGCAGCAGTTGAGGATTCTTATAACCACTTTAGACAACAAACACTCAGGCCGTACCTATGCACATAACAAAAACACACTAAAACAGGTGTTAAAATTGAAGTATCAAAACACAAAATATTATTAAGGTCTTCATTTTTGGATACACAAAGGTATTCGTATCGTAGTAAGTGTTTTCGAGTATATTTCGGTCTGCCTCTACATCTCTTAATTAACCCTCTGTTCTCAAATGGCTTAATAAACAAATTCGGTTGGTCGTCGTCGTGTTTAAGTTGTAGTCGTCATCGCCGCCGACGCCACCATGCGTTGCTATTGCTCGTCCACATTGTTTACTTAAGTGTACCAATAAAAAAACAGGCAGGCAAATTTAAGTCTTGTATATGTTAAAGCGTGTGCTAAATTGAAAGCAATACTCGACGGCCATAAAGTACAATCCTAACCGCAGACCATAACTTTTCCAAATCAAGGAGCAGATATCCTTAACGGAAAAATTTATCACTGCCTTCCCGTTTTGCGGTATACCTACAACAGATTATTTCGTAATCAAGTTCAAGCCCATTAATATTAATTCCATTCAATTAACATGACCACATCTCTTTTTCGTTTCTGGTCCTCTTCTCTCTTCAGAGAGTCACTTTATATCCTTGGTAAGTCTATCGCCTGCCTTCGCCTCTATGCATAGGTAGGTACATAAGCAATTATTTTTGGAAACCTTCTTTCAGAGCCACCGACCCAAAGCAAATCGCCATGTCCTGTGCAAATCCATCGAGTGTGTACTCGTAAGTATGTGCAGGACGAAAACCTATAATTCTTAATTTTTTCCTTTTTTTCTTTTTCATTCATTCAAAGGACACAAACAGACAAAAATTCTGACACAAAACCTCGAGAAAAAATAAAATAAAATAAAATAAAAACAAGAAACAGAACCAAAGGAATAAAAAAAAGTTTACTCGCCTTGTAATGGACCGAAAAGAAAGCACTAAGGATGAATTCACTTGAACTCTGTTCCTCGCTAGCTATACAACGCTATGTAACGTAGAATCCGGATCCCTTGAACATTTACAAGAGCTCCCGCAAGGATTTATGGAACTCACTAGCGTATATAAGCTCTGTAAGAACCTACTCCAAGTGCCTCGGCATAACATCATGCCAGGCAAATGGGAGAGGGTCCTGTCAGTGGCAGAGTACGAGTATAGCAAAGTATAGAAGCAAAACCAGAGGAAACAGAAACAGGATACCAACCCTCCAACCCTCTCCATGTACTTATAGTGTATGTATGTGTGAATGTATGTAGAAGTGAAATGAAGGCAATTACATTTTAATGAAATTTTTGTTCGTGGGTCCCTAATTTAACACGTTGACACTTGTTTTAATTTGCCCAGTCCATGGCCAAGAAGTCAGCCAGCCAGTCAACCCAAGCTCACCATCATCGCCAGCGTCACCGTCACCATCGTCATCCCCGCCACCAAAGTCGTCGACTCTCCAGCCGCACCGATTTGGTTTGAAACATTAAGTGGGTGGTTGTTAGATATGGTGTCCTTTAGCCTATCCCATGATATCCTATCCCGGCCGGGCTCATTGTGACAAGTTTCTCACATTCCTCGGAGAAAACAATTAAATGTGAGAAGAAAATGAAAGAAAAACTGCAAAACGGATGTTAAAATTTAATGGTGTGCCACCTTACAAGGACACGTTCTAGGATTAAGAAGAGTCTTTGGCTTTGTGGTTGGCTCATGCAGAGCAGAGCAGAACAGTGCACAGGAAATTTAATGTGTCTGCATTTACGGGATGTAATGTACTTCTGTATACATAGAAACATCAGGGGGTAAAGGGGTTAGTATAGTATAAGAAGTGCTTTTGCTATGTTCTCTGAAATGAATGCACCTGCATGTCATCAGCGTCACAGCAGCAGCGTTCAGTTCATTCTAAATTAGGCGGAATGAACATTTGTCAGATGTCAGAAGAGAGCTTGGTGATGTGTAGATATGAGATTCTTTTATATGGAAAATGCAACTGCGTTAAAGTGTTGAAGCTTAAAACTAAAGTTTTATGACATTGTGTGGAGAAATGTGACGTTTTGTGTTGAAAAGTGAAGCTACTTTTTTGATGGAAGTGATTTTCATGCGATAGGTGGGAACCTAACTGTAAAGAATGTATAAGGTGTATATGATGAATGAAATTACATCCTGCTAGGAATCCAATGACTTCTAGGGAAGTGCATGTAATAAATTTTGAACTTGTTTTCAACTTACTTGCTAAAGCGTTAAATGCAAAGAGGAATATTTGGATTATCTTCCTTGAGTATGATTTGTAAGTTTGCCAGTATTACAAAGCAGTTTGAAGAAAAATCTGATAAAATAAAATTGTTGTGAGAAAAATCATCAAGAGTTGATGGCATTGTGCTTTGACTTTTTCATTCGAACACACTAACAAAAAAGATCTGCTGAGAAGGTATTTATGTTTGAAATAAAATTTCGATGCAACTTGGAAGGCCCAATTTGTGAAATGGAAAATTTTTACATTTATAGACATTTGGAAGTTCTTAGAATCAAGATACACCGTTCTAAGAGAGATGTATGTTTGTTATTAATTTGATATCGAATTCCAATGAATTTTGTTTTACATCTAGTTGCACAAAAAGGATATTCCAAGAGTGGTTTAAAAATTTTGTATTAAAAATAGTTATTGCAAAATACAAAATTGAAATTTGAGACTGGGACCAAGACTTCTAATGTATTTCAAGTGGCTGTTTAAAAATATAACTTATAATTTTCTACACCTCCATAAATTCAAAAACTATTTTATTTCCCAATATACATTTTAATTTCTTTAAAAGAAATACCCGTTTTTAAATATTTGAAATATTGAAAAAAAATGGTTAAAATATTTTTTTTTAAATCAAAAAAATGTACATCAAATATTATTTAGAAAATACAAATGCTTGTTCAGACTATAGAATGGTATACTCAGGCGTATACGTATTTTTAATTTGTTTTTTTTTTTAGTTAATTTATCTTTTTGGACTTTGAATTGATTTCAGTATAAATTTATAAATTTAAACTTTCGGTGTTCTGATATTCGACGCCAAGGTGTTAAAAATGTCAAATCACCCAAAAACTTTTTTAGAAGAAAATGCCGCAAGGTTCAATTTTACTAATTGACATATCGCCCAATGTATTTCAACATATGACCGTTCCGATAAAATTTTTGTTTATTTTTGACACTAAGACATTTTAAGTTTTAAACTTAATCGGCCAAACTCAAACATGGAACAAAAAATTGTCAGATCACCTAAAAACTCGGAATGTTAAGAAAGCTTTGCAAATATATTTGGCTTTATTTCTTTTTTAGAAAGTGAAATAAGGTAAATTTTCAAAGTAAGAAAATTCGAATGGTTTGCCTGCTCACATTTCTAGCCCCCAGCATTATAGAGTTTAAACTATGAAATATCTATGGGGGTAATGCCAACCACCTCTCTCATCCCTCCTATTTGGACTCTCTATAGAACTTGGGGTAGGTGCGGGTTGTGGGTATACAAATCCAGATTTTTGAAATGCAATGAGACTTTGCATGCACCCAACATGTCACCTACCCCAAATCCTATAGGGATAGAAGCAGGGGCGTTGTGAGGACTGGGCAGTATGCTCTTTACAGTGATGAGGTTGCAGGGAGGTAGTATGCCCCATACATACTTCATTGTTTATACGCGTCTCAAACCAACTACCCAAAATCTTTTGAGCATTATGAAAGTTCTTAATTTGGGCGTAACCAAATTTGAGTGAAATGACATTTTGAGCTTTCCGACGTTTTCTTTGTGATATTTTTTACGGCGATTATGCCATTTTATGGTTCTTCAAAGGGTGATAAGACATAAGAAACGGATAGAAATCATAATCGTCGTAATGCCCAAAGCAGGTTTCACAAAGTAAAACAATATTTTTTTAAAACCCCAATTCAAAATTCTTTAAAGCAAAATGAATACTTACCTGACGACATCGACTTGGCCTTTTTGGGTTTTTTTAACTTCCCATAGGAAGTTATTGTAATGGGTCCGATTTGTCAAATTGAAAATTTTGACATTTCTCGACGTTTCAAGGTCCCTAGACTCGAAATAAAATATTTTTAGAAAGATATCTGTGCGTGCGTGTGTACGTACGTTTGTACGTCCGTACGTCCGTACGTCCGTACGTCCGTACGTTCGCGACGTTTTTTTCGTCGTCCATAGCTCAAGAACCAGAAGAGATATCGACTTCAAATAAATTTTGTTATACAGATAATAAGGCAGAAAGGGCTCTCAAGTAAAATGCGTGGGTGGTTTTTTTACCATAGCAGTTTGAAAAAAAGGTGAAAATTTTGGTTAACCCTAAATATCTTACGAACCAAAAACGCTAGAGACTTGAATTAAATTTTATATAATAGATTGTAACATGATACTAAACAGGTATATTTTTTGAAAAAAATCAATATAACGGTTTATTTTTTAAATCAATAAAACTGAAAAAAAAAAATTTGTCACCTCCAAAATTTTACGACTGAAATATGATTTTATCTCTAAAACAATTTTGTGCAACGAAGAATAATGTTTTTGACATCTGATAAAATTTTGAGAAAAATCTAATTGACAGTTTTTTTTATAAAAAATAAAAATCTAAAAAAAACATTACTCAAAGTTCGTAAAAATTGAATATCGATTCAAATATCTTTTCAAAAACATTAAATTTATTCTTCAATCTTATTTAATCTTATAAGAAATATTGTTTTCAACATTCTGAAAAATTTTGAGAAAAATCGAATTGACAGTTTTTTTTACAAAAAACAAAAACCTAAAAAAAAAATTATAAAAGTTGGTAAAAATTGATTTTCGACTCGAATATCTTTTCAAAACTTAGAGATATTGGCTTTTATTTACTTTTATCTTTCAAAAAATCTTGTTGTCAACATTCAGTTAAAGTTTGAAAAAAATCGAATTGACAGTTTTTTTACAAAAAATAAAAACCTAAAAAAAAAAATGTATAAATATTGGTAAAAATTGATTTTCGACTCAAATATCTTTTCAAAACTTAGAGATATTGGCTTTTATTTACTTTTATCTTTCAAAAAATCTTGTTGCAACATTTAGTTAAAGTTTGAAAAAAATCAAATTGATAATTTTTTTACAAAAAATAAAAACCTAAAAAAAAATTATAAAAGTTGGTAAAAATTGATTTTCGACCCGAATATCTTTTCAAAACTTTGAGATGTTGGCTTTAATTGACTTTTATCTTTCAAAAAATCTTGTTGTCAACATACAATTAAAGTTTGAAAAAAATCAAATTGACAGTTTTTTTTACAAAAAATAAAAACCTAAAAAAAAATGTATAAAAGTTGGTAAAAATTGATTTTCGACTCAAATATCTTTTCAAAACTTAAAGATATTGGCTTTTATTTACTTTTATCTTTCAAAAAATCTTGTTGCAACATTTAGTTAAAGTTTGAAAAAAATCAAATAAATTGATAATTTTTTTTACAAAAAATAAAAACCTAAAAAAAATTATAAAAGTTGGTAAAAATTGATTTTCGACCCGAATATCTTTTCAAAACTTTGAGATGTTGGCTTTAATTGACTTTTATCTTTCAAAAAATCTTGTTGTCAACATACAATTAAAGTTTGAAAAAAATCAAATTGACAGTTTTTTTACAAAAAATAAAAACCTAAAAAAAAATGTATAAAAGTTGGTAAAAATTGATTTTCGGCTCAAATATCTTTTCAAAACTTTAAGATATTGGCTTTAAATTACTTTTATCTTTCTAAAAATCTTGCTGTCAACATTCAATTAAAGTTTGAAAAAAATCGAATTGAATTTTTTTTACAAAAAATAAAAACCTAAAAAAACGTATAAAAGTTGGTAAAAATTGATTTTTGACTCAAATATCTCTTTAAAAATTTTAAGTATTGGCTTTAAAGTAATTTTATTTCATAAGAAATATTGTTGGTAAAATTAAAAAAAAATCGAATTGACAGTTTTTGTTACAAAAAATAAAACTAAAAAAAAAAAACAATACTAAAACTTCGTAAAAATTTACTTTCGACTCAAATAGCTTTTCAATACTTAAAAATATTGGCTTGAAATTTATTTTATTTCACAGAAAATATTGTTTTCGATATTCAGTAATTTTTATATAAAAATCCAACAGTCCGTTTTTTCATATAAAAAATAAAATCTACAAAAAGAGTACCCAAATTTGGTAAAAATTGATACGAGTACATAAAGACAAACTTTTAAGCAAGACAAATCGACAGACGGGATGGGAAGTTATCAGTGTGGGTCGCATCCCAGCCTCTTTTTTTTTTATTTTTGGCCTAATTGTTTTGGATGAAGAGACCTAATACCTATTTTAAAAAATATAAGAAAATTTTTTTGGGGGTTTGATCAAATTTGGTTAACACGAATATTTTTGGAATAATTACCACTAAATAAAAACATTAAAACATAGAAATTTGTTAAAGTAAATATGGTCTAGAAAAACAAAAACTTTAAAAAAGAATAATTAATATATTGTATTGAAAAAATTAAATTTTTAAATTTTGACAATTTCCTTGAATGTGTTACTTACGAGGTTCAATATATTCTCGGTATCGGGGTGAATCTGTAGTTATATATATAAATTGACTTATTTATCAAGTAATACTATTATTTTATTGCATTCATGTAAAATTTTATATAAATGTGATTATTATTTACCGTTAAATCTATATTTAAACAGAATCATAATGGCAACTGAGACGATGATGGTGAAAATTGAGAAGAATGAAGAAATGGTGGCAGTTTACCAGGGTTCCGCACCTTCATTATCAACTGTGCAAAAGTGGTCAAGTGAGTTCAAGAGAGGCAGAGAGAGTATTGAAGAAAACCCCCGGCTCGGCGCCCCGGCTAGTGCTTGTACGGGAGAAAGCATCAAAGAAGTCGAAAAACTTGTTCTCGAGGATGCCCGAATAAAGGTGAAAATGATGGCAGACTAGACTAGCCGTTCGGATTCGGCCTGAAATTGTAGGTCCCTTCCATTTTTGACAACAGTACTCGCACACAGGAATGGTTGAGAGTTGTAAGTCACTAGGCCCTGGTTCACAACGGACTGTTGCGCCACCCCATTTGATTTTGATTTTTTTTTTATGGCAGAGATCACCAAGCTTTCGAATGGTACCATTCACACCATCCTTCATGACCATCTTAACCTTTCAAAGGTCAGTGCAAGGTGGGTGCCACGAATGCTCACTTTTGGAGATGTGTAGTGAGAACGGGGACGGTGTTATGCATCGGATTGTTACTGGGGACGAAACATGGGTTCACCACTATGAACCTGAAAGCAAAGCAAGCCATTAAAAAAGGAACAGACCCCCCGAAGAAGTTCAAAGTCACTCCCTCTGCCGGGAAGCTCATGGCCACAGTTTTTTGGGACTCAAAGGGAATCTTACTCATTGAGTACAAAAAAAAGGTGAAACCATCAGCGCCAAATCCTACGCTTCCACTTTGCATAATTTGCGGGAGGAAATTAAAAAGAAAAGACGGGGTAAACTCGCAGCGGGTGTGTTGCTTCTTCATGACAACGCTCCTGTTCACACGGCGCGAGTTTCCAAGGCTGCTGTGCGAGATTGTGGTTTTGAAGAAATTCAACATCCATCTGTTTCCGGATTTGAAAAAATGTCTTCGTGGAAAAAGATTTTCGGATGATGAAGAACTCAAGTCGGCAATAAAAGGGTATTTTGCAGGGAAAGATGAAACTTATTTTTTGAGGGTTTAAAAAAGCTTATCTCAAGATGTAACAAATGCATTGATGTTAGGGGAGATTATATTGAAAAATAAAAACAATTTAAATTGAATTCGCATTTCCCTTCATATCGATACCGAGAATATATTGAACGCCCCGTAGTTTGGAAAAAGTGTAACCCCTACTTGTATACACCTTCGTAGTTTATCAAGAAGCTTTTAAATAATTTTTAGACAGAATTGCCATTTGATAATTGTGACAAAAAAAAGTTTTTTTTATTTGTTCTTCTAATAATTAATCGTGAGCAATGGATCGCATTCTTTTATATGATCAAAAACCGCGGAATGTAAGTTAAAAAAACGATTGTAATAGTTTATAATCATTTTTTTTTAATCAGTAAAACCTAAATCCATATTATTTGTTTTTTCCTTTGATTTGTATTTTACTCTTAAATCGTATAACGTAAACATAAAAAATCTATTTTTTATCTACCATAGGACAGTTTGCTGAAAAGGTCATTTAAACGTTTACATCAACCATCCTAAACACATATTCATATGAATTTTAGGCAGAATGGTTAAAAATGTTGAAGTAAACATTTCATGTGTGGTTAGGTTAAATATGTTCCTAAGAACTACAAACATTTCCAGAGGCAAGAGACATTGATATTATCAGCAAATGCTGCTACCGTATACAGAAATCACTACAACATAATAAGAATTTAAGTATAATTAAAAATGGTTTTTAATTCCGAACCTGATATTTTAATATTTTCTATTTTATAAGACAAATGCAGATATTAATAAAACCACAAATGTATGTTATTTATAAAAAATAAATCATGATGACATTATAATTTCGACTAATAGTGTTAAGGATATGCAAATATTCATATGAGTAGGATCAAATTTGAATATTATAAAAAAAATCACATCATCTCACTCTGCATCTCTATCATTCTAGTTACGAAATCACGAGACATTCGTATCTTCTATACATATGTATAAGCAACAACACTCATATTGATATACATATTCATAGATATAAATATATAGAGCTATACCACATTTTTGCCGATCCAATTGCTGACTTGTGCAGATAGACTGCCAACTTAATGCCATGCAAATAGATTCCAAGTTAAATGGCAGATAGCACCGACCGAACCGACCTAAAGGAAGACATCTCTCAACATTTATTTTTTTATTTAGGTACTTATATATATACATACATAACTACAGAAGTCGATTTATATATAAATGAACTCGAAAGATATACAAAAAAAAAACATGTAAGGATCTGTGTACTTTACCCACAAATCACAAACATCACTCAGATAAGTTCAAAGGACATTTTGGATTCACCTCCTACTGGGTTATGCCTACAACTGAATATATACTAAACTGTAGATTTAACTTGAAAAAAAAAAAAAACAATTTTGATGTTTTCATTTTTATAACACGAAGACGAGTATAGGACGACACGACAAGTTAGATATGTGCACGTGCAACTCCAGCGGTTTCGGTTGACTTTGGGCCTTAGGCATATCATAGCACATCAGACACACAATCATGCTTTTGATGTGAAATCCTTAGTTGCAACGAGGTGTTAGGGAGGGATTTAGTCCTCATTAAATTGAAATTTTCTTAAAAAATATTCATACAATTTTCAAAAAAGGTATTCCAAATTTAATTTTTTAAAGGGCCACTTTAAATTAATTGGAAAATAAAATCGTATTCGAAATTTTTTTTTTAATTTTTTTTTCGACTAAAATATCTCATGAACCAAAACAGATATTGAAGTCAAACTTGTATTATCAAAAAGAAAATATAACTATTAATCCAATTGAAAACTTTTTTTACAAAATAATTAAATTAAGAAAAACAATTAAAAACTAATAGATAACGGCTTTTGGCTTTTGAAAAATATTGACATCGAACTTTTTTAATCAAAACAACTTTTACAAATATCCATAAGCTGACACAATGTTATGCTATGTGAGTCACATACTTAGTATTTATCTAAATTATAAAAGAGGCCGTGAGTGCAATAGTAGAAATATAGATTATTTTTCATTATCTTCAGTAATGCAAGTTATTTTCAAACACAAAGGAACATAAATTTGATTTTCTAGTACACGGATTAAAATGTAAACAAAAATTCAAAATATGGTGTGATAAGCCAAAGATTTGTAGAAATACAGATTACTGCATAGAACAAGACATCGTGATTCTTGAGAGGTTGGTGTCAAAATATTTGATGGGTCATAATATTGTATTTAAAATACTCAAAAATCTTTACTTCAAATTGATCAAAGAAAAAGACCAACCAAAATCAAAAACTACTTTGAAGAATGGCAAATTGAAAAAGCGGTAAGAAAACAATTTGAAATTCTAGTTCAAAGTCTTCAGCTGCAAGTGAAAAAAACTCGAAGAGAAAGTTTTTGTGCTTGACAAGAAAGATTCAGAGTCCACGATTCAGTTAAGTCCAAAATATATTGAACCTGAATATCAAAATGATGAAGAAGAGCTCTTGTTTGAAACTGAGAAAAAGAAAAATAAGCATACTACAAAGAAACGTAAACGTAGTCCCGAGATTCATTCCCGAAATCCGAAAACCTCTAAAACCGAAAATAACAAAGAGTTGATTACAGGAACTAAAGAAGCGAATAATGTGGTAGCTGCTGCTAAATAAATATCTCACGCTAAAGGCAGCAAAAAAATTACACCACCACCAATTACAATCTCAGGATTTACTATTTTTGGAGATCTTAAGAAAATAATAGAAAAATGTACTAAAAAGGCTTGCAAATACACATCGTACAACAAAGCCAACTGGAAAGTCACAGTCGAAGAAGCTGATCTGTCATTGAAGAACTAAGCAAACCCCGATTACAATGGCACTCATATGAGAACAAAACTACAAGGTCCATAAAAGAAGTAGCCAGCACTCTTCATTCCTCTTGCTCTCCCGAGGAAGAAGTAGAAATCTTGTACAAAAAGCCTTCCAAGCCCTTGATGCAGTCAATTTATTTAAGAATGAGACAATTAAAAACTCCTCTGGAGAATCGATGACAAGTAAGAGGTTACTACCTTTATTCATGTTTACATACTTTAGACAGCAAACAAAGTCTCGAGGGTATTTATAAAGTAAGATCAATCTTGATCATATCTGTTAAAAATAAACCACTCCGAAAATCTAAAGTTGTTCCGCAGTGCAAACGTTGCCAAGCTTTTGGTCATACCCCAAAATACTGCAACAAAGAGTGTGCTTGTAGTGCGAAGGAAAACATGCAACTAAAAGTTGTCCTTTGAACAAAGATCAGAGAGCAAAACGTATTAACTGCCAGGGTAATCACCCAGCAAGCTATAGAGGCTGCCCAGTTGGCAAAGAATTCCAAGAGTTCAGAAGCAAAAATACATCTGCTAGAGACAAACCCAGAAACACAGTAAATACCGATTTAACTGCTGAAAACAATACTAAGAAGGAACAGCCTAAAAAGGCTGTTCAAAGTAAAAGCGATGAAAAGAAAGCCTTTTCTCAGATTGTTTAAAATTTGCGTAAGAATGAAAAGACTTCCATAAAAGAAATGCTACAACTTATTCTTCAAAGAATTGATAAACAGGCTTTGAATATCAAACAACTATAAGCGAAAAAGTCGCTTTTAAAAAACAATGATGGACAGAACACTTAAAATCGTTTAATGGAATGCAAACGGTCTTATACAACATTCATCCAAATTAAACATCTTTTTAGATCTAGAACATATCGATATTTGCCTGGTGTCCGAAACTCATTTCTCCAATGGGCAAAGTCTAGATAATGTAATAGAAAACTATTCATGTTACCATGCTCCACATCCAGCTGACAAGGCAAGAGGTGGATCGGCGATTCTTATAAAAGAAAGCTTAAAACATAATGAAGTAGCCAAGTTTACTAGTGAAAATATGCAAGTAACAACCATTAGTATTGATATGAAAAAGAAAGAGTTTAAGATAGCAACTATATACTGCCCACCAAGACGCTCCCCAACAAAAGATGACTATACAGATCTATTTAATCTACTTGCATAACTTTCTTGTTGGCGGAGACTTCAATGCGAAACACACCCATTGGGGTTCAAGGCTTATATCAACAAAAGGCAAAAGACTTTTCCAAGCAGGCCGTAAATACAATTGCGAATTCTATTCCTCCAGGTCGCCAACTTACTGGCCTTCCGATACTAACAAAATACCAAACCTTATTGACTTTTTTGTAGCTAAAGGAATCAAACGAAATCACATTACTGTCGAAGGTAATTATGACCTGTCATCAGGCCAAGCGCCTGAAAAGACCGCAGTTACAAAACTCGCCCTTGAAATCTCAAGATGGGAAATGGATCGGTAACCCGAAAGAAAAACCTTACCTTTTCGCTGAACATCTTGCGAATGTTTATAAGACATACTCATCAAACGCGGCTGAAAAAAACTTACAGTTTGTTGATAAGATAGATGAAAGTGAAATACCAATTGTAAGACTTAAAGAAATAAAAAGTATGTGTTTACATCAACTACCAAAGAAAAATCACCAGGTTACGATCTAATTTCTGCTCAGGTTATGAAAGAAATTGAAAGATTTTATAAAACTCCAATATAAAATAAATACATGCCTGAGGCACCGGTATGTCCCGCACCATTAGAAAAAAGCAAGGTAAACCACCTACAGAGCTGACGGCTTACAGACCAATATCCCTTATTCCAATTATGGCAAAAGTTTTTGAAAAACTGCTTCTGAGGAGACTTAGCAAAATCATAGAAGGTTAATCGCAAACCATCAGTTTGGCTTTAGAAATAAACATTCCCCAATAGACCAATTTCACAGAAAATTGGATGTAATAGAAAAAGCATTAGAAGAAAATCAAGTATGTTCAGCTATTTTTTTAGATGTTGCTCAAGCTTTTGACAAGGTTTGGCATGAGGGAGTTGAGTACAAACTGCAAAGGGATCTTCCCAGGCAGTACTTTGAAATATTAAAATCGTACATCTTAGACCGATTGTTTAGAGTAAGGTACGATCAAGAATACTCGGAATTGAAGAAAATAGAAGCTGGTGTACCACAAGGAAGTGTCCAAGGTCCTACTCTGTATTTACTATACACAAGGGATATTCCAGTTGGTAATCACACCATAATGGCTACTTTTGCAGATGATACCGCAATTTTGGTACCCGACAAATGTGTCTCTAAGGCAGCAGTAAAACTACAAAATGCTGTCGACACAGTGAGAGCTTGGACCGAAAAATGGCGTATCAAACTTAATGAAACAAAATCTTCACATATAAACTTTACAAATAAAAAGATAAACAATAATCCAATAATCATTTATAATCAAGCTGTAACTTACGCCAATACGGCCAAATATCTTGAAATGACTTTGGATGCAAAACTTAAGTGGAAAGAGCACATCAAAAAGAAAAGAGAAGAACTAAACTTGAAATATAGAAAAATGTACTAGTTACTTGGTAACAACTCTGATTTATCAATCCAAAACAAAATAATGCTGTATAATCAAGTACTAAAGCCTGTTTGGACCAATGGAATCCAATTATGGGGCTGTACAAACAAAACAAATACCGAAATCATCCAAAAATTCCAAAACAAAGTCCTTTGTGGAATAGTTAATGCACCTTGGTACATAAGAAATACCGATCTATATCGTGACTTACAAATAGAAATGGTTACAGAAGTTGTTAAAAAATACGCTGTATCGCACAACCAGACACTGCAAAGTCATGCTTATTCTGAAATTGAGTCCGTCTTGAATATAAGAAACCATGTTCGGAGATTAAGAAGAACCAAGTCTCATGAGCTTATGTTTTAAAAAAAAACATGGGAAAGTTTATTAAAAGTTTAAACTTCCCCCAAAGTGATTGTACAAAGCTAAAATCTGTAGTCGATCCTTCAAGATTGGCACTCATGAAAAGGTGGTTTTAGTGGTTAAGAGTCCCACACTACTTGATGTCGAATACTACGAAGTGGCTTTTGAAGATTTCCTTCTGTGAAAAAATAAAAATATTTTATATCATCAATGTTTTAATCATCTATTATTTGCCTTTATATAAAATTCTGATACAACTTTGTTCTAGTTCTCAAACAAAAATGACACAGTTACAAAACAAACTATCAAAAATAATCTTTGTAAGTATACAGTACTTTCAGGTGAAAATTACGGAACAGTATTATAATATACACACAATTCTGAATAACAGTATTTTAAACTGCTCCCATTCTACAGTTTACATGAATTAGACAACTGAAGAGGTTATTTTCAAATGTTCGCTCCATTTTTCAGACTTTTTATACTTCTTTACCAGGCATTTATATTACAACAAATCATTGATTATTTTAATATTACGTAGGAATGCGTTCTTCTCATAAAAATATGTAGCTAATTTAGCAGTAATTACTGCTTTTTGTTTTAATAAAACGAAAGAATCAGGAATCCGATAGAATTTGGAAAAGTTTGAAACAATTATAGGAAAAAAGTCAAATGAATTCACTATTTGGGACGCTGTCACTTTGAAAGCTTCCATTTTTTGTCAATTGAAAAGTCAAAACTAGGTAATAACAACTTCAAATAGAACGATACATGCTTAAACTGTTAAAATCCTGTGCAAAACTGGTGGAAATGTGCATTGACTTTCTTTTAATCACTATAGACAAGTTTTAAAAAAAGGATAAACAAACATTTTTTGTTTTAATACATTTAGGAACTTAGTGTATTCTAATTTTCAATACTTGCTTAGAAATATTATTAGGCTAACAAGTTTTTTAATAGAATCGTTGTTTTCTCATAATATGAGATTTTGATAAAGATAAAGATTTTTAATCATAAATGTAATAAGTTCATAAAAAATATTGAAAAACCTAAAAATCTAGTCAGTATCACAAAGTCTTGCACAAAGCTTTTAGACTAGTCGTTAAATATAACATTTTTTTAAATTTAAAAACGTCAATGTACCATTTTAAAATAAAGATCCTTTCAGTATACATATAACTTTTCCAATAACCCTTAGAAATTCTTTTTTATTTTATTACCATACACGTCGTCGCCCTCAAGCTTAACTGCCTTAAAAAGTCTCATTGTTGACACTTATTGCCAATCTGGCCCAGAATAATATATGAAATTGAATTCGGAAGCTTATACATAATATACAAAACCCATATCAACCAGTCGCCAGACTCATGACTTTTGGTTTATTAAGAAATTGCCGACAGGCACTAACACCAATGCAATGCAAGCAAGAAGCAAGAGCAAGCAAAGCCCATAGGAAATAATGTCGACAGATTTAGCTTGTCCGTCGTGTAGTCTGCCAAGGACATTTTAATTTTTACTGCTTACATTCGTCCTTTTTATACACTTTTTATTCTTCCTTATTTGATGATTTTTTTCCCTTATACACGAAGTACTTGTTCAGAACTGAATATGAGAATTTTTTTCTGAACAAAAATTTCAATAGTTATGGGCCTCCATCACAATAGGGACGAAAAAAAAAGAAAACAAATTTCACTTCATAAGGAGCAAACAATCGAAACTGAAAAAGAGTTAAATCTTTGTAACAGTAAATAACATAAAAGAACGTATCAAAAATTTGAGTTAAAACTTTTTTGTTGTTAACACCGACAAAAAGATTTGAATAATAAATCTTCATTTTCGATTCAATGAAACAAAAAGTGCATTTTGCAAAAAAGTTTATTTTTTTTTTTGCTGCCATTGTCATCAGCCGTTTTACGAAGCAGTACCTTAAAACCTTCCTACCTACTTCGAGTTAACAAACTTCTGCTGAAAAGAACAACTTTTCAAGAAAATATAATAATCTCTTTTCAAATTCAGGATTCAAATACCTACCCAACTGCATACTCTCGCAGTTTTGTTTTCATACAAAAGAATTTAAAGAATATTTCAATAACCGTTACGTAGTCAATTGACTCCAAGTCAGTTAGAAAAAAACTGTCGCTTTATCTTTTCTTTACTTTGTATAGTTATAAAATCTGACTGAAGTAAAGAAAGAAACTTTTAAAACTTATAATAGTAAAAACCTAACAAAGTAGATATGATGTTTTAGAATATTTCTTTTAAAAAGTTTTGTATTTTTACGCACTGTGACGCGATTTCGTAAGTACGTAGATGATTGGAAGAAATGTGCTGAAAATCCTCAAAACCAATTTGGTCTATTTCTAAGCGTTCAGGTGGAGCTGCGTAAAACTTTTAATTGAATTGAAGATCATTGAAGTTAAGTTTCATTTGGATTTCCACTAACAGCATTCTTACCTATGTGTCCATATAATTATCTATTAATTGTAGTTTTAAAATTTATACTTTGTAATTTCTCGGAATACTTTCTAAAAAACAACTTCTTTATAATTGTAAAACTTTCTTCATTTTAGAAAAAAAAATATAAGCATAATTTTGGTATGGAATTGAATATCACCAAGCATTCCGTCATCTAAATAAAAGTGTTAGATTGGATGTGTCTAAATAACATTGATATTTTTCTTGTGTTTTTTTCGAATGTAGAAAAAAGGTAACTGATAAAATTGTACATTTGTTTGTGTAAGCGTCTGGTAGCTCTATTACGACATATTTATTTAACAATGACTATAAAATTTTTGTTTTGACATCTTTTTAACTATTAATATGACCATAACTTTGCATAGATGAAATTCGAATACTTTGACATGATTCCACACCTAAATAAAAACGACTTATTCGAAAATGTACACAGTTTACAGTTTTTTTAAACTGTCTGTCCGTTAAAAAATTCAATGTGTTACATTTTTTTGCATACTTTAACCTTTTTGATTATACCCAGAAATGTTATATTTTAAAAGAAGTATTTTGAAATCTATTTTGATTAAAGCTCTGGATCTTTTTGAATCCTATGATCAAAATAGGCGTGCTGTGTACAAATAAAAAAGAATCCAGCAATTGCCGATTTCAAGGCTAAAGTACCATTTTCATTGGGATTTCTGTAGTAAATTACTTAATTAAAATGATTTTAATTGATTTGATTAACTCCGGGCAACTTCCGATCGGTAAAGTACTCATTCAAGTTTTTCCAACGTGTGTTCTTGCTTTTAACCCAAGCATTAAGAAATCATTTTAAATACCAATAACTTCATATGTCCTCGAGATATTGAGAAACGAACATTGGTTTGTATTAATTTTCTAGAATTTAATTTTTATGAAAAAGTCTACTCATTAGTCTGTTTTCTCAATGTTGAAAGCAGCATTTATATAAGATGAAATTAGTTTGAAGCCAATAATTTTAATTTTTTGGAAGATATTTGAGTCGAGAATTTGGGATCTACAAAATTTTTTAACTTTTTTTAAGTTGCTATAGTAAAAAAAACACCCACGCAATTTTTTAAAGTCCATTCTCCATTTTTCTGTGTTGCTGTATGTAACAAAGTCTTATTTGAAGTCTGATTTAGGGCTCCAGGCACCTTGAAACGTCAAAAAATGTCAACATTCGAAAAATCGGACTGATAACAATAACAGCTTACGAAAAGTAAAATATTATGTCTTATTTTTTTTCAATCAAAGAAGAAAGAAAATCAAAAACATTTCAAAAATTCAAAAATTTATATTGACAACTAAAGTAAACACCCATTCAAAAATCTTAATTCCATTCAACTTCTCAAAAAACTTAACGTATTATTTTTTCTTTCTTAAAAAAAAACGAAATTTTTGATAATCAAATATTATTAAATTAATGGTTCTATTGGTGTTGTAGAGAAAAATTCATATAAAACTTTTACGCAATTTTTGGAGAAAAGTCGAGTTTTCAATTTTTTATTTGGGCTGCTGTTAAATTTGTTTTTTAAAAAATACGAAAATACAACTTACTAAAACCTTCTCAACCCTTTATTTTTGGGAGGTGACAATTATATTTCATAAAAAAGAGGCTGGGATGGGACCCACACTGATAAATTCCATCCCGTCTGTCGATTTGTCTTGCTTAAAAGGTTGTCTATATGTACTCGTATCAATTTTTACCAAATTTGGGTGTAGATTTTATATTTTATGAAAAAACGGACTGTTGGATTTTTATATACAAATTACTGAATATCGAAAACAATATTTTCTGTGAAATAAAATAAGTTTGAAGGCAATATTTTTAATTTTTGAAAAGCTATTTGAGTCGAAAGTAAATTTTTACCAAGTTTTATTATTGTTTTTTTAGAGTTTTATTGTTTGTAAAAAAACTGTCAATTCGATTTTTTTCAAAATTTTATCCAATGTTGAAAATAATATTTCTTATAAGGCAAAATTAGTTTTAAACCAATATTTCAAATTTTTATAAAGATATTTAAGTCGAAAATCAATTAATTTTTTGTACAAAAGCGGTCAATTCGATTTTTTCAAAATTATACTGGGTGTTGATAACAATATTTTTTGAAAGATAAAATTAGTTTAAAGCCAATATTTCAAATTTTTGAAGAGATATTTGGGTCGAAAATCAGTTTTTACCAACTTTTGTTAAATTTTTTTAAGGTTTTGATTTTTTGTACAAAAACTGTCATTTCAATTTTTTTCAAAATTTTATTGAATGTTAACAACAATATTTTTTGAAAGATAAAAGTTGTTTAAAGCCAATATCTACAATTTTTGAAAAGATATTTGAATCGAAAATCAATTTTTACCAATTCTTAAACATTTTTTTTTAGGTTTTTATTTTTTGTAAAAAAACTGTCATTTCGATTTTTCTCAACAGTTTTCGAAATGTTAGTTCAAAGCCTATATTTCAAGATTTTGAAAAGATATTTGAATCAATATTCAATTTTTACCAACTTTGAGTAATGATTTTTTTAGATTTTTAATTTTTATAAAAAAACTGAAAATTCGATTTTTCTCAAACTTTTATCAGATTTCAAAAACATTATTCTTCTTTGCACAAAATTGTTTTGAAGATGAAATCATATTTTAATCGTAAAATTTTGGAGGTGACAAATTTTTTTTGTCAGATTTTTTGATTTATAAAAAAACCGTTTAATGGATTTTTTTAAAAATATACTTCTTTGATATCACTTTACAATATATTATATAAAATTTAATTCAAGTCTCTAGCGTTTTTGAATCATTTAGGTTTGATTTAGGCTTAACCAAAATTTTCACCTTTTTTTCAAACTGCTATTATAAAAAAAACCACCCACGCAATTTTCTTGAGAGCCCTTTTTGCATCTTTCTGCCTTATTATCTGTATAACAAAATTTATTTCGATTTAATCGATATCTCTTCTGTTTCTTGAGTTATGGACGACGAAAAAAACGTTGCTAACGTACTAACGTACGCACACACGCACGCTTAGACATCTTTCTAAAAATCTTTTATTTCTACTCTAGGGACCTTGAAACGTCGAGAAATGTCAAAATTTTCAATTTGACAAATCGTACCCATAACTATAACTTCCTATGGGAAGTTAAAAAACATTTGGTTTCGAAATGAAATCATAGAAATATATCAAAAAGTCAAGTTTCTGGTTTCAATTATAAATTACTAGGAAACCTATTTTCCAAGATTGAAATCCATAGCTTAGACTGTAGAATAACCAGGAATACGAACGGAATCGACATAGTGTCATGTTTGATTAAAATCTCAAAATCGAAAATTTTTACAAAAGCCTTAAACTTAAATAAAATTGTCACACTAACAATTATTTTCTTCTTAAGATTAATGTAAGTTGTTACCAACAAATCTTGCTGCAAGGCATCAAAAACATACAGACAATGTTGAAAAATTCAAAATCAATCAATCTTCCCAACCTCACATTTACTGTACGATGTTTTAAGAAAATTCCTTGAAGTGGGATAAATGAGTAAATATGTATTAAAAATATAAATCCGAAAATTAAGTATTTATGGCCTCTAGCTATCAAAATAAAAATGTGTCACTATCTCTCCATCATCAAATTGTTAATTTTGATTAAAAGGTCCAGTTTTTACTTTCTCTACCTAAACTTTTTGTTTAAAGTTTTCTAAATATAAATGTACCTCTACAGGTGTGCATACTGCCGTATACTTGTACACACAAAGCAAAGTCAAATTCTTTTTGTTAAATTTCCCACCGGAAAATATTTTTGTATTTTGTTTGTTTTGTTTAGAGGGTTGTTTAATTTTCAATGAAGCTTGCATCACAGTTATGTCCCTACGGAAAGCATGCTCTGATTTTTCATCTCCGTTTCCGTTTTTAGACAACATAACATCACACATCTCAGTAATAACATTCTAAAGGAAGGCAGGTATAGTTAAATTCTAAAATTGAAACCCAACTCAAGTCTATAAATAAATGTTTGTTAATTCCCCATCGTACGAGTACCTCTATAAACTTTTGGTTTATACTCTAGCTACCTTTTTGATGAAATTTTAAGCTTGGATGTCCTCTATATAGGAAATCGACCATCTCCATCACAACAGGTATAGGTCCATACGTTCGATATTCGTTTAAACAATAATTTTCAAATGGGTTTCCTTATTGTGTCTTTATAGTGTCTGTGACATCGTCAACTCCATTTCCACAAAATATAGATTACGGCCAATGGACAACAGAAGCTATCGTGTGTGTGAAATTTAAAAAATGTAAAAAACAATACAAAATAAAATCCATATCTATCCCTTGAACGCACATAATACACAAAACATGAATGTACGACGACGCACGTTGCCAACGACGACAACCGACGCAACGTAGCGTACCTACCGGGTGAATGGGATTCATATAATATTTGAAATAGGATAAGTGAAAATAGGAAAACTGCACACACTATTAGGGACGTCGACGTCGCCGTCATCCTCGTCTATAGTCCTTGTCCTATTCCATACCATGAATTGAATAAAGAACATCTGCCACTACTATGCCATTGCAGCCACATTCATATATAGTATGATGGCCGGCCGAGCAATTTATGCAAATATAACCATTCAAACGGAAGCTACACATTTTTGTGGAATTTTCTAAAATTACATCATTTTGAAAATGGCAGATGGGTGGCTTTATCCTGGTCACATAGACAACCATATAATATCGATGGGCCATATTCTATGTGTATAGTATAGGTACCGTATACAATTTTACATCCTACATAACATATAGAATATGGCTAATACCGGGTTGTCCGGAATGCTAACGCCATATGATGATGTGTCGTGCTCATATGTATGTATATGTAAATAGGGTGAGAGTATTTGTGTGTAATCCTTTCGTTTTATTTAGTTCAATGCGGTTGCGATGCTTGGAATTGGAAAATGCCGATCCAACAATTTGTCCATGACTATTGTTTTCCTTTTTTCATATTATTTCTCTTATTTTTATTTTTTGGTTTTTCTTCTTTTTTTTGAAAATGGGCTGTCTTTTGAATTTTCCAAATATGTCTGTACCGAGTAAGTGCTCGTAACTATGGGAACAATTTCTATACCAAAACATAAAAAGAGGGCGCTGATGTCGCTCGGCATCGCCAGAGGATGGTGTTGGTGGAGAAATAAATTGTCTTCCGCTTGATTTCAAGAAAATTTGAATTTCGGGTCCATGAATAGGGAAAATAATTTTTGTCGGTGCCCTGTACACTTTCTCTATCTATCTATCTACACTATTTCTACTTGTCTACTCCTCCTTCTCTTTTCCCTCCTTGTCGTCGAACTTTATTTCAATCTATCTATATTTTTGGGATTTAGCACATTGCGGTGTACAAAGTTATTATTCCTTTCAATTGAACTGGACACATTGATTGCATGGAACGTTTTTATTTGTATAGTAAATATATACGTATTTTTAGAAAATATAGTCATGCAGAAGGGATTAAATTTGCGCTCAGTTTAGAATTAGAGAAAGGAAGTTTTGATATTTTGTTGCGAGGATTAAAAACTAAAAAAAAAAATAATAATAGAAAACGAATAGAATTTAATATTTATAACGAATACACACAAATTCTCATAGAAAGTATTTCATTTTATTTACATCCCAATACACATTGTATTTGAAAATATGTTTGTATAGGAAGAGATCCTAAACCATTTCTATGAATTTAAAATAAAAATATTATAGGGGCAAAAAGAAATCAATTATTGAAGCAACAAATTTTCCAGTGGCTTAAATCCAACCATTAAAACTTTCACACAGATAAAAAGTTGCATGCAATATATGTTTGTATAGGAATACCTACATAATCAAGAATTTATAAAAAAGAATCTAAATTTTCAAATAAGGATTGTAAACATTTCACTAATACACTGCCTTTGAATTGCCAAGTTAAAAGTTCAAAAGGGGATTAATTTTTCATAACTGAAGCCTTCAATTTGCTTGATTTGCTTTTTTAATGTAATAATCCTTACAAATTACCTATTGAATGGATATTAATCATATAAAAATGATCTTTTATCATGGGCTATACTCCCAAAGTTTAAAATCATTATGTAGGAAAAGTTCCTAATTCCTACAATTTCGTTAATTGGAAAGTGGTCAAAAGTTGCATTAATGTTTTTACAACCAGTAAAAGATTACATTTAAGTATTTAAATACACATATATTGTATTTTAAAATAATATTACTCTGGTCGAAAATGTTACATAGTTGGCAACCAAATAATTTATAAAAAAAAGCCACAGGCTTTTTGATATTGATTCAATTTTTGAAGTAGTTTTTTTTTCACTAAAATTCATGACGTTTTATAAATCTAAAATGTCTTTTTCCAAAGGCCAAAAGAAGAAATAAAATAAGAAAATGTAAAAACTAATTTTAAAATAGGCTAGGTATTTATGAATTTGAGCAGATATAGCAAAAATTGTATTTGGAATCGGAGTCATAACAATATTTAATTTAAAAAAGGTTTTTCTAGACTATAGATCGAGTTAAATGAAGACCCTCCAGCCATCTCAACTAAAACGAACTAAATTGTATACAGAAAATATAATTTTTTTAAATGTAATGTAACAAAATTTAATCAAGGGTCTTTCCCTAGCCTTAAGAACAGCGAAGTATGTATGTATTAATTTGAATTTTCAGATCGTAAAAAATGTGATCTAATAGAGAAATTATAACTTAAGACTCTAATGCAGGAGTAGAAAAAAGTAGTGTTTGGTTTGTGAAACCATATACATAATTACAAAAATAATTGAAATAAAAAAATCCATTCATAAGTTGGGAGACGGAAAACAACCTGAAATTATGTATCCAGAACACCCAAAATCGTGAAAATCCAAAATTCCGAAAACTCATATTCACCTTAACCCAGAATACCAAAAAAAACTAAAACTCATAAATAAAGTAAAATATTTAATTGAAGTAAACATACTCGCCTTTTTAGATATTTAATAAATAGGTTGGTTCGAAGTATTGTGATGTTAATTTAAAGTAATAATTATATTGTATTTAATTTTGTTTTTCTACATTTCAAAACTTCGTGAGGAAAATACAGCCGTGAAATTAAGACACGAAATGGTTGCATGTATTTTGCAAAAGGCTGTTCATACTTTGATGTTAAAAAAACCCTTCTTAAGAATATACATTTTAGAAGTTACAAAAGAAATACCGACAGATTATATAAAATTTCAGGATTTCAGAAGTTTTTGTTTTTTAGAATGTTAGATTTTCGGAATTCCAGTTTTCGTGATCTTGAACTCGACTCATAATTTACAGATATCTTGGTTTCGTTAAAATCAAAAAAATAATTACTAACAGCTTAAGTGTACAAATTACATTTAAGATTGTGCGAAAAAACCAGAAAATGGATAGATTTTTTATTTTAATTTAATATACTGAGTTGATTTAGTAACCCCTCTATTTTTGAATGAAATTTAACAGGTTATGTTTTTCAATATACAAACATTATTGTTCTATTAAGTTTTTTTTAAAAACTTAAGTACCGCCAAAGAAACTGAAGCAGTTGAACATGAATTTGGATGCTGTTTTATATAAATCTTATATATAAAAATGAATCGCAAAATGTGTTGGTTATCGCATTACTCAGAAATGCCTGGACCAATTTGGCCAATTCTTTTTTTAAAATGTTCGTTGAAGTTCAAGGATGCTTTTGAGAAAAAACCCATGAAAACAGCCCTTTTCTTTATCCAATACAAATGTTTGCTAACTAAAACGTAGTCGGCTTAAAGAATTTGACTTCAAATCATATCAAATTAAAAAAAAAGAAGAAAAAGTTGGACATCGATTCGCTGTTGTTTTTCTTGGATTTTGTGTTAACTAATCTACTAAGTTTTACTTTTGTCAACTGATAAACAGCTGCAACAAATCCGTATATGGGTTTTGCGCAGAGTGTCAGTGTTAGTTATTGTTTAGTTAGTGTTTGGTGACAAAATAAATTATATTTGCTATGCCTCTTATAAGACGAAGCAATTTAGGTAGAAGAACCCGAACTGCTACAAAACAAGCTAATTACCGAACTAATCGCACTGCAAAAGAACGTGAAGACCAAATTGAAAGAATTCGGATATCACAAACGCGTGATCGCTCAAATTTGAATCGAGCTGCTGTCAGTTACGATGTGTCAATTCACTACAGTAACTACCAATGTGTTATCACTGTAAGGCATTGAAATACACATACGAAGCTAATGGATTGTGTTGCGGAAATGGTAAAGTGAAATTGATACCATTGGATACACCACCAGAGCCATTGTACTCATTGGTTTCAGAAATAGGAACAGATTCCATACACTTTTTGACACATATCTAACACTATAGCAATTGCTTTCAAAAGACTTCATTTGGCCCAACAATTGAAGTCCGGGAAAATTGTATGCCAATTTTCAAGGTATGTAATATAGCAATTATTCATAATTATTTTAGGGAACAAAATTTTCTATCACCTAAATTAAGATGTTTTTTGATAGATATTAGTTACAACTAAATAAATAATTTTTAAGATCAAATATTATTTAAGTTTGATCACTGTCAATCCATACATTTATAACCCAATGCTTATTTATTTTATTTTATAGTGTTTTTTACAATTTTTTTTAATAGAATGGGAAATCCAAATATATAAATCAGTGAAGAAATTTACAATAAAGCATTGATTTTGATTGAGGACATATCAAACAAACTATTAATTCAATTAGGCCTGACCGCACCCAATCGTCAAATCCCTGATGCTTTTAACCAAGAAGAGAAAAACTGTATGATCTTAACACTTTGAAAGAATTTATACAAACAAATCTTCCCCTGTTCTTCAAACGGCATATTGCAAAACATAAAATGCATAACTTGATCGTATGAATTTACTCGTGAATCCAAAGAGTCTGTTTCGTGTTTTTTCAATATTTGTTCAAATGCATCTGAAAAAAGGTTTGTTTTGAAGAATTTAAATGCAATTTGATTTCAAAAAAAAATTATTTGTTTTGCTGTTTATATATACATACTAGCGGACCCGACAGACGTTGTCCTGTCTACACGTCTTTAATTTGAAAATATCAAACATTTTTTAATAAGCTAAAACATTCTGGACCATTTTGATGAAAATTATTATTCAAATATTATGACAATATCTAACGTCATTACATGTAAATTTATTTCAATTAGACTAATCGATAGCGTGTGAGTATGTGTAATGAAATCTTCAACTTGTTTTAATTAAAGGTAAACAAGCTTACACTAAAACTATTTTATTTAAAAAATATATGTTTTTATTTACAAAAACTAAATTTATCGTAATGCCATTGGATGTACAATATTTTTGGTTAAACCCTGAGGTGTATAAATAATTCGATGGTTTTCCAACTCTGGAACACGCAACATATAATTGGCCGTGAGAAAAACATGGGTTTTCTAAATCTAAGCCACAAATTGTCATTGTTTGGCCTTGTGACTTATTTAAAGTCATAGCATATGCTAAGCGGATTGGAAATTGTAAACGTTTGAATGGTATAGGCGAATCTGAAGGAATCATTGGGATCCGTGGTAAAAGTACAACTTTACCACTCAAAATAGTGGCTTCAAGAATGTTGCCCATGATTTTTTTACAACTAATCGCGTGCCATTACAAAATTTTGGGGCATTTAAATTTCGAAGCAAAATTATAGGTGAGCCAATTTTCAGTCGTAAATTATGTGGTGGCATTCCAGGTAAATTTAGTGAATTTAGAAACTCTACAGGATAGTTGACAACTTCGTCAGGATCAACAACAGTGTCAATCGATTTAAATGTAATTTCATCACCAGACAATGACTGTTGTATTTTAAAATTGATGGCGTCAACATCTAAATTTTTTGCGGCTAAAATAGCTCGCTCTCGCAGCCATTCATGATTAGTATAATTATGTCTTAAATCTGGAAAGATACTTGTTATTAACTCTTCTTTGGTAGCCACCATGTTGCAATAATTGTCTGGAAGTCGAATATATTGTGTATCTTCATACAATTGAATTTTACCGTTGCCAATGTCTAACAATTGTTCAGATAATCCTTACGCTAATGGATTATTTTGAAGTCGAACGCGCATATTCATAGTAAGGCATAATTTAGTGACACTTGGCCATAGAAGATTCTTTCAAACATGCGTTTATTTCGTCTGCATATGTCGCGCGTGGAATGACTGGTAATGTTTGTCTGAAATCACCAGACAGCAGCAGTAGAGCACCACCGAAAAGCCGAGCATTATTTTTGATATCTTTCAGGGACCTGTCGAGAGCTTCAAGCGAATGTTTGTGGGATATTATACATTCATCCCAGATAATAATTTTACATTTTCGCAAAACTTCAGCCATGCCTGAATGCTTCTTTATGTTACACATTGCTTCGGGATTTGAATTAACGTTCAAAGGTAATTTAAGTGCTGAATGCGCAGTCCGTCCACCATCAAGTAACGTTGCTGCAATGCCTGATGAAGCAATGGTCAATGCAATATGATTTTGAGATCGAATCCGTGCAAGTATCAGTGCGATAAGAAATGTTTTACCAGTGCCACCTGGAGCGTCTTAAAAAAGAATCCACCTTGTTCTGCAATTGAAACGTTAATTTGTTAATTTAATTTCCGCAACAAAAGTAGCCAAAGAAGTCTTATCGAACTGGTGTTCAAGTTGAACATCGCTGTTGATGATGTCTACTGCTGGAAGAATACAAATATCCTCAATCATTATTAATGACTTGTTGTATATTTCGGCGGAGAATTCAATATTAATATTTTGATTAGTAATTCTATTCCTCACTCATTGAGTCTTTATATTTGTTCCACAGAGCAGATGCATCACACGGAAAACACGTTGTCAATATTATTGAAAATAATTGACGAATTTATTGTGGAGATGAGCTCAGTGCTGCATATGCAAGTGTGAGATCCCAATGGTTATCATCCTCCAATAAATGTTACTCACGACACGCATCGAAGAAAGAGTCGTATGAAGTACCTTTGACTTTTCGCAAATATTGGAACGACGTCGGTCCAGGGACGTTAACCAGTAATAAACGCAAAAAAAAACATTCGCGTTGCTTAGGATGAACTGTATATAATTGACCTAAAGTTTTTGTCATAAATATATCAGCGAATCCTGGTACTGGAATACCTCGTTTCCGCGGTTCCCAATTCATTGATTGTTTATTCCATGTAAAAAATTTAGGAACATCAGTGTACATCAACGTCCTTGCGAATTGACCAACAGCATCTTGTAGACTACAAAGGTTAAAAAATTGAGTAAGAGTTGTTTTTGGAGCCGTCAAAGCCTGTTGTAGTACAGTTTCTTCTGTAAAGTAAACACGCTGTCCGTTTTCAAGATGCACAGCCAAATGTATAACAGCAGGATCCCTTTCATGTATAGGGAACGTAAAAATGCGCCAAATAGCTTCGTTGCTACTTATGTATCGACCCATTTGATAACGTGTTATTTCGTTATTGTCGTTAACATTTTGAACAGGAAATATAGCTTTATCACTACCCGTGTGAACATACTTACAAATGTATTTGATAGACTTCACCGAACTGCATAGTTCAACGTTTATGTGCACTTTGTAGGTTTTGCACAGCAATGGCGAATATGGAACTACCCAGCGATTATCAATATCTACTCTCACACCATTTGACAGACGCAATTCATATGATTGACCACCATTGTCTACGTCTCTACGTCGATAAGATGGATAACCGTCCATATTGGTGATAGTATCAGTTTAATAAGGTTTTGGAAAACGTTTTGTACATTTTCCATTATCCATACATGGCGACATCATGTTTAGAGTGCCACATGGACCATGGATCATATTTGTAGTAACAATGTTAAACAATTCTGGATCAACATTCGGATCTCGAATTTCCGCTGAAATAATTTTGTCAATTTCTTCTGCGCGTATTTTATCCACCAACCAAATTAAAATTGCTCATGAGGTAAACCTTGTTTTTGCCATTCAACAGAGTAAAGCCAACAACGCGTTTTACCAAATACCGAGTAATGTGTAATCAAATTCATCAAAGATTTTAATTTTTGTTTAAAGACACGTGCAGTGACATCATGACGGTGCATCGATGTTTGACCTGATACTGTTGATATCATTCGTTGCATCTACGTTGCCGATTAAGGCGTCACGTAAATGAATGTACTCCTCAGCACGAAGTTTTGCTTGATTAAATTTTATGTATCGTAATCTCTCACTTTTTATTTTTACATACAATGTAAAACATTTCAAAATCAACAACTACTAATAAATTAAAAATTAATTAAAAAAACATTGTCCAGCGGACAAAATTGTGAATCTAAACCATTCTCAGATCCCCTTGAACACACACAAAAAATTTCATTAAAATCGGTCCAGTCGTTTAAGAGAAGTTCAGTGACATACACACTTACAGAAGAATTATATATATTAAGATATATAATGTTTGAACTACAAGTTTTACATTTCAATTTCGTAAAAATATGATGACCCATTTTCAAGATATCGAATCTTCGAAAAAAAAAAATGTTTAATGTGCTTTTAAAATTCAAAATATTTAATAACCTGTTTGATCATCAAATATTATTGAAACAATATGAAAGTTTGTGCCGAAAAAAATGTTTTTAATCAGTTGATTAGTTTTTGAAGAGACGTAAAAACAAAATAACAGAGTACCATTCTGGAGCAGGGCAAATTAAGTCAAAAAATTTAGAGACTATTTAAAAAAAATCTATCGGTTCGTTTTTGAGAATATTCTAATTTTCGGTTTTTGGTCAACAAATTTGTATGAGGACTACTGTTGTATATGCGTATTACCTTCAGACTATTTTTAAATAATTCTTTTCATCTGATGTTTTAATAGCAAGTTTTAGAAAAGTTTTAATTTTCGCACTAAAACAAAAATCTGAACAAAATTTTACCAAACATTGATAATTTATGTTATAAGCTCAAATGTTATGTAATAAATAACTTTAAAAAAGACTATTTATGTACTATCGAAATCTTATATCGTCTGGAATATTTTGATATACAAAAAATGAAAATAAACAAGTCAAAGTGCACAAATGTGATATGTGTGGGTCACACTTTTATAGATTTTGTTTAATAATGTTTAAAATTTAGATATCTGTTTTCTGACTATTTTTATTGTTGTTTGGTATAAAATAAATTTTAGTAAACACATAATTTCAATGAAAATTTAATAATTTTAAATTTGGTCTTGCTCTTTCTGTAATAAAAGAATATAATTGTTAAAAGTGTGTCTTTTTGTTCTAAAAAAGTAATTAAAATTTATTTAACATTTTAATAAGGCACTTGCCTTATAATTAAAGAAGTCCACTGCGCATTTTATTTTAATTCGTTTATATTTATTGCAAAAATGTTAATTATATACTCTTAAATATACAACCACTCTGAAATCCCATTTCATAGCAATTTGTGTCTTACTGTGTTTTACGTTTTATTATATTATGTACTTATATGCAATCGAACCTATGCACATAATATTAGCATTGATAATTACAACAATTAACACACAAAGAAATAGATGTTCACTTTAAATTTAAATTGAGCCTTTCTCAACTCAGGACTCTTCTATATAGATTTGACGAACCCAATAACAGCTTTCGTATATGTAAAAGCTGCAATGTGTCGCAAAATGTGTTGAAGTGTTTAAAAAACATGAAAATAAATGGTGTACGAATATTAAATAATATTTATTATTAAAGTATTATTAAGGCCTTAACATAACAACAATATCAAAAGTTCTGAACCTGAATAAAACACAATGAATCTGTTTTCCAAAATTACTGATTTTCGAATTCCTTGATCCACGCGTCTATTTGTCGGTGCCACTTGTCGCGTGGATAATTAAGTTTACAGAAACACCTTGCTTCGCGCCTGAAAAAAAAAACATATAATGCACCACAAAAAATCCTTTTCTACAATACTACAAAAAGCTACTTTCACTTTAACATATCACTTGACACGCGCTTCCCAATCAATTTTCTCCTCAAACTCTTAGTCGCGCGCAGAACTGTAAATGAGACAAAAAATTTTTAAAAAAAAAATTTCAGCCCTCACGCGAAAGGTTCAATAACTTTTTTTTTCTCAAAATTATGCTAACCTAGCCCCTAACCGAAAGTATAAGTAGGTATAAGTTGAGCTAAGGTATCTAATGAGTTTGATTTTATTTCTTTTTTTTGAATTTGTCAATCCCAAAATTTACATAGGTCACTACCCGACAGCCGATAGCCTTTTTGTTTTCATTAATTTCTTCGGAATTTTAATTATCTAAAGACTTTTGAATTTCCACTTTCTTGCTGCGAATAAAGTTTGGGGACTTTGGAAACAATGTTTTTTTACGATGTTCAACAAAAAGTTATTTGTTCGGCGGCCTTGATACGGTTGTGTTGTGTTTTGTTTGTTTTTTGTTGTTGTGGTTGTTCTAGTTGTTGTTGTTCTTGATTTTCGTCCGAGTGACGGACAGTGGGTATTTTTTTTTTTTGGAAATCTAAAATTTTCTAATGGCTTTGATTTTGAAATATTTTTACTTTTGGATTTCTTATTGGTTCAATGAGCATAAAGGTATTTATTTTTATTGTTTTCAACATTTTATCATGGTTAACTTCCTTCCGGGTTTTGATAAAAAGAAACAATGAGTGAATTAATTTGTTCGTTGATTTTCTAGATCCTCGTGTTGAAGGATTCTTCCTTCTGGGATCACCATTTCCCATGTATTTGATGATAATACTGTATTTGGCTTTTGTGTTGAAATGGGGACCGAAATGGATGGAGAATCGAAAACCGTATGACTTGAAAAATGTTATTAGAGTTTATAATTTTCTTCAAGTTGTCAGTAATTTATGGTTGTTTATTTTTGTAAGAATTTTATACCAACAATCAAAAACAAAAACAGTTTATTTATTTGGTTTTTTTTTTAAAAAAAGGGCATTCGAAATTCATATTTTCGAAAAGAATTCAGTATGTTTTGTCAACCTATAGATACCACCAATAATAAACCCTGGATGCAGAATTTACTATTGGCAACTTATGGATATTATATAACGAAATATGTTGACCTTCTGGACACGGTAAGTGTAATTTTACAATACAATTTGAAGGACCCACTAATCAAAATACTCGATTAATTTATTCAGGTATTTTTTGTATTGCGGAAGAAAAATAATCAAATTACATTTTTACATGTCTATCACCATGCGGGTATGGTGTTTGCCGTTTACATATTCACAAAGTTTTTGGCTGGTAAGTTTACATTTTTGCTGTAATTTTAATTTGCATTACATTTATTGTAATTTTTCGAAACAAGAGGAAATGATATCGATTCTAATTCAAGGCTTATAGATTTTGGAGTTTGGACTCAAAGACTCAAAAAGTTTTATAAACATAAGATTATGATTATACTTCTCATATTACGTTCGTTCTTACCGAATTGAAATTGCACTTTTTTAATTAATTCATTCGCACTCCGATTCTAATATTTTAAAATTAAATTTTTAAGGCCCACAAAAAAATAATTGTAACCCTAACAATTAATTCGAAGAGGTCAGATAAGAAATAAAACATTTACATATAGTTTAGTAGGTCAGATTTATTGAGGGCATCAAAATTAAGATTCAATTATATTTTTTATGTTCAGAAGTCTTACATTAGAGTAGTTATGTTAGAACTAAAAATGTCTAAGACTAATGTTTTGATGGAAAGCTGAAATCTGGTTGAGTATTTTGAGCAATCATTAAGAAAAATTTTGTGGACTACAACTCTCAGTACTTACTTCTTTTCTCTTTGTAGCTTTGTTTTGAATAACAACACAAAATGGTATGTGTTCAAATTTGTACAATTTGTTTGGAAAAACAATCGAAAGACGCACCTTTCGAATTTGCATTCAAACAACGAAGATACATTTAAATGGTTTAGAGCGTTTAAAATGCATTTTGTTTGTACAAAGGAAATAAATCTTTTGGTAAAACTTGTCTTTATATACAAATTCAAACAAATTGATCAAAATTCCGATATTATTAACTTAAATATATCCTGTTTTCTATATATTTATTAAGTATTATTAGGAAATAAATACAAGTTGTTAAATTTTCATACAATTTTTTGTGAGCAATTTCCTTATCGCTTAAATTGTGAACATTGGTGTGAAAGGAAAAAAAATAGTATTTTATTAAAAATTAAAGAAAATCAAAAGCTATTCCACAAAATTTAATTTTTCCGTACGTATAATTATTTTATCAGTAAAAGCAAACATTCCTATTAGTTATAGAACGCAGCGGCTTCCTCCTTTCCTATTTTCACGACATTTTGTAGACTATATCTTAAGGATTGTTGGAATTACCTGAAGAGGTAAAAATCCAACTCAGAGACGGGCAATTTACATCGTCAGGGACCTGCAGTTTCAAACAAACTTTCTGCACAAACTTGCGTACAGTAGGCAAAAACTTCTCCTACAAAAATTTACTGTTTGAGCTGCTCAGCATTAATATTTTTTTAATATATTTTCAATATTTTCAAAAAGTTTTCAAGGGAAAAGCTACACCTTTCGTTTTGGTAAGATTAATTTTAGGTCAAGATTTTGAGAGAGTAACAATTTTCAACATTAAAATTATAAAGGGAACACTGAATCGAACGCATTTGTTCCTAATTACATACAGAACTTATGCTTTAGAACTTAAACAAATGTAAATAAAATAATTTTGTCTTCAAAAATTGAAATGTCATTTAATTAATAAAAAAAACTTGATTTTTTTTTCAAAAATTGTTAGAGTAGTTTTTTTCTTAGTTAATTTTTCATAGATAAAATTTTTAATTTGAGTTTACAAATATTTTTAGTATTCAACTGTTAAGAACTTTTAAATAAACACTTGACGTTTAGTTTTCAATTTTTGCTTAAAGAAATTGTATGGGGCTACTCTTATTTTAAGTCTTAAGAAAAAAGGAGGCTGGGATAACTTCCCATCCCGTCTGTCGATTTGTCTTGCTTAAAAGTTTGTCTATATCAATTGTATCAATTTTTATCAAATTTGCGTACTATTTTTTGTAGATTTTATTTTTTTATGATACAACGGATTGTTGGATTTTTATATAAAAATTACTGAATATCGAAAACAATATTTTCTGTCAAATAAAATAAGTTTGAAGAAAATATTTTTAATTTTTGAAGTAAATTTTTACCAAGTTTTAGTATTGTTTTTTTTAGAGTTTTATTTTTTGTAAGAAAACTGTCAATTCGATTTTTTTCAAAATTTTTCAGAATGTTGAAAACAATATTTCTTATAAGATAAAATAAGTTTAAAGCCAATATTTCAAAGTTTTGAAAAGATATTTGAGTCGAAAATCAATTTTTACCAACTTTTGTTAAATTTTGTTTAGGTTTTTAATTTTTTGTACAAAAACTGTCAATTCGATTTTTCTCAAAATTTGTCTTAATGTTGAAAACAATTCTATTTGTAAGTAAAAATTAGTTTAAAGCCAATATTTAAATTTTGAAAAGATATTTGAGTCGAAAATACTTTTTTACTAACTTCTGTTAATTTTTTATCGTTTTTTAATTTTTTGTTAAAAAAAACTGTCAATTCGATTTTTTTCAAAATTTTACTGAATGTTGATTACAATATTTTTTAAAGATAAAAGTAAATTAAAGACAACATATCAAAGTTTTGAAAAGATATTTTAATCGAAAATCAATTTTTACCAACTTTGAGCAATGTTTTTATTAGATTTTTATTTTTATATAAATAAAATACACGACTGGGTCGCACGAACTTGCTACTGTATGCAAAAAGTCTGTTTAAAAAAGTACTTATATAAGATTTTAAAATATATCTGTAAAATGAGTTTGTCTTCAAAGATGTAAATGCCATTTAATTTGTCAAAAAAACCAGCAATTCATCCACACAACTCATCCTAGGACATTTCATCCCGAAAGTGAAATATACTTGTAACCGTACTTAACGAAAACAATTGTTAATGCATTCAACTATTTCGTTCAATTCGATAGCCTTATTTTAATTTCATGTTAGAAGAACCAGGATGGAAAGTAAATTATCTGAAGATAAGAAAGAGGAAGAATATGTATGTTTAAATTGTAAAGCGATCACCTATTGATTGTGTATTTAGGTAGGTGTCTAATACGAACATAGAATAGTTCACTTCGCGTGTTTAGCTCTATGCAGATATTTAGGTAATGACATGTTTATGATGATAGTGAAAGAATGTCATTGGTAAGTATCCTTCTTTCCTACAAGTTTTCAGTGCAAACATGGAGTTATTCCGTTCAGTTTATTTTTTTCGTTAAAGTTCAAGAAATTGCTATTCATGTGTTGGTTACAGCCAGGCTCTTGTACGTTTTGGATTTTAGTTATAAAGTGACACGTAAGCAGTAGTTCTACAGGTTGTACAATTCTTTAACTAGTACTAAGCATTTTTTCTTTTATATAATCGAAAGCAAGCAAAATATGTGTAAAACAACCTTATTCTTAAAGAATAATATTTTAAACTCTAATATACAAAAGTACCAAGATAATAATTCTTGATAGACACTTTAAAATAGATTGTTGATTAAACATATCATAATCGTTTCACGGCCAAAGTTGGTATTTACAATAGTTATAGTTATAAAAATACATAAATTGTACCAAATGCATTAATTTGAATAAAAGATAGGAATGTAATTAAAATTTTGTCAAAATAATTTAATAAAATATTTAAAAAAATATTTTAAGATCCAAAATTTTACCTGAAAAATAAGTTTGTCTTCAAAAATTTAAATGCCATTTTATAAATCAAAAAACCGTTGATTTTTCAAAATTTTTTTTTGAAAATCGTTAGAGCGTTTTTTTTTAAATTAATTTTGTATGTATAAAATTTTTCAATTTTGTTCTAAAAATATTACTTAGAGAAAATAGGCGGTACCATTCCTGAGCAATACAAAAATTTGTTTTTCTTATTAAAAGAAGCAAAGTTAAAAAATAACATTTTAGAGAAAATTAAAAAAAATCTATCGGTTTATTTTTGAGAAAATTCGAATTTTCGTTTTTTGACCAAAAAAATTGTATAGGAGCCACTGTTAGTTTTGCTCTTAAAAAAAAAAATTAAAAAACGCCTAACGCGAATCCGCTCAAAACCTTAACTTCCAAGTTTGACATCAATCGGCCCAATGGTTTAGGCTGTAGGAGCGTGGACACACAGACAAAACCGACCGGACGGCATTGCGGGACCCACTTTTTTCGACTTCTCTACCATCGTAATATCATGTTTGATTAAAATCTCGAATTCGAAATTTTGCACGAATGCAAAACTTGCCATATAGTTTCTATATGTAGCAAGTAAAAAAACTGTCAATTCGATTTTTCTTAACAATTTTCAGAATATTAAAAACATTTCTTATAAGATGAATTAAGTTTGAAGCCTTAATTTCAAGTTTTTGAAAAGATATTTGAATCGATATTCAATTTTTACCAACTTTGAGTAATTTTTTTTGTTTTAGTTTTATTTTTCATTAAAAAAACTGTCAATTTGATTTTTCTCAAAATTTTATCAGATGTCAAAAACATTATTCTTCGTTGCATAAAATTGTTTTAGAGATGAAATCATATTTTAGTCGTAAAATTTTGGAGGTGACAAATTTTTTTTTCAGTTTTTTGATTTGTAAAAAAAACCGTTAAATGGATTTTTTTCAAAAAATATACCTGTTTAAAATCTAATTCAAGTCTCTAGCGTTTTTAGTTCGTAAGATATTTAGGGTTAACCAAAATTGTCATCTTTTTTTCTAACTTCTATGGTAATAAACCACCCACGTAATTTTCTTGAGAACCCTTTCTGCATCTTTCTGCCTTCTTATCTGTATAACAAAATTTATTTGAAATCGATATCTCTTCTGGTTCTTGAGCTATGGACGACGAAAAAACGTCGTGAACGTACGGACATACGAACGTACGTACACACGTTCGCACAGACATCTTTCTAAAAATCAATTAGTTCGACTCCAGGGACCTTGAAACGTCGAGAAAAGTCAAAATTTTTAATTTGACAAATCGGACCAATTACAATAACTTCCTATGGGGAGTTAATAAAAAAACTCAGCCTTAATTTCCAAGTTTGAATCCAATCGACCCACTGGTTTGGGCTGTAGGGGCGAGGACAGACAAAATCAGTTGACCCACATTTCTCGATTTCTCTACCATCGTATTAATGTCATATTTTATATAAATATCGATTTAGAAATTTTTTACGAATGCAATACTTGCCATATAGTTCTTACATGTATCAAGTATAAAAGATGAATAATCAATACGTTTGATTCGATAGTACGCTCACCAATAACATTGTGAAACCAGACATACTGTCACAATAATAATTGATGATCAAAAATGTAATGGTATTCATTACTGATTTTTAGAGAAATATTACAATTGTTTTTAAAACTTGCGATATCTCGAAAAAAGATTTTTTTCTAAATAACTACATACTAAAAACATCCGTGAACTCAAATTTAAATACACGAAATTACTTAAAATAAAACGCTATAACAATTTTCAAATACAAATTTTGGAAAATTAAGTTTTTTTTGCATTCAAATCTTTGACAACAAACTATTTTTGCATTTCTAAAACCTAATATACAGAATTTTTGGATAAATACAAAGCTGTGTACGTGCATTCTATTTAAATTGCTACAATAAAAAAAAATACCCACTGAGTTTTGGAAAGTCTTTTCTGGATCTTTTGATTTCCTGTGAGACTAAATTTTTTCCAAATCGAAAATACAATGTTGTCACATTACTAAACAATTTTTCTTATAAGAAAACTTTTATCAATGTGCAAATTCTTTCATATCTTTCAAAATTCATGATCATCCTTTTAGTTGTATCACATGGTTATGCATCGGCTGCCATTTCACTCTAAAATAACATTGATGATAATTGACATTTTGTATAAAATAATTAACTTTATTCTAATATTTTTATAAATAACGCTACTTAAATTTTGTGTCTCTATTATCTTGACAAAAAATACAAAACACATTTTTGGTTTTGAATATCTCGAGAATGACTTATTCAATGGAACTTTCCACCGTTTAAACAGTTAATAATAAATGACCTAAGAATTCTCCTAATCACAAAACTTAACCAAAAACAAAAATGATTCCTTTTTCTGTGAGGTAGGTACTTGTAATACTTCACTTAAGTAGGTATTAAACGACTTAATTTTTCATAAATACCTTTTCCAACTCATAACTCTTTCAACCCTTAAAAGAAAGGTCAGCTTTAGTAATGACTAATGACGATGTTTTGAGTGATAATAAAACATAATAAAAAGATTACCTTATTATAATAATTATCGCAGGAAAAGTCCTAAATATCAAACATTACTTTTTATTTCCAGCAATCTTATTTAGACGTTACTGTCATTCATGGTTAAGTTTATATAGATAGGATTCCATTTAAAATACTTAACAAAATTTTAAAACATATAACTTACTATGTAAACATCTTGTCTTACAGGAAGTCATTCAACAATGCTCGGAGTCATCAACCTCTTCGTCCACACCATCATGTACAGCTACTACCTGCTCAGCTCAATCAATCCAAAGTACACAAAGAGTATCTGGTGGAAACGCTACATCACTCAATTGCAACTTGTGCAATTTGGATATCTAGTTTTTCATTTTATCATCGTTATAGTAAAAAACGATTGCGGCCATCCTAATTTGATAGCGTTTGTGGGACTCATACAGAATTTGTTTATGTTTGCGTTATTTTTTGATTTCTATAGAAGGTCTTATATAAGAAAAAGGACGAAAGTGCAATAAACAAAAGAATTACTTTCGTATCATTTCAAAAGATTTATTGTAATTTTTATTTTGTTGTTGTAGTTCGTTTTTTTTAACACATAATTAAGTTCCGTTCATATTTTTATTTAATTTTTGTTACAAATATTTTATCATGATAACAGTTCTCTTCTGCGAATTCCTTTTTCCGTTTTGTATACATAGTTAAAATATTATTTTAATAATTTTATGCGTAGCGTAGTATTAAATGAATTAATTTTTGTTCTGTTCTGCACACACTATAAAATATCCACAAATACAAAAACACACTTATGCTTATAAAATATACAAAATAAAATAAAGGACTAAATTTTAGTTGAAGGGACAAAGGTTTGTTATAGAAGGTACAGGTACATCGTACATATATGAAGCAGAAATGCAAGCTTATGTGAGTAAGTATATGAGAAAGGTATTTTCATTAAAATGCAATTTCCGTAAAGTAAATTCATCACAGAATGAACCCCTACCAAACATATGGCTGGCTCTATAGTAACACGGTGAGCTTCGGAATAGAATTTTAGAGCTAATTATGCCCTGTACACGCCCCTCACGAGTCTATATGGGACTTGAATATAAAATATGTAGGTTAGATGTTATGTAGTTTTGCATACATCTATTTTTTCGTTGCTAAACGTGCGCATTTCACGGAAGTAAAATTTTGAATATGAATAAATAACATGGAAAAAAAACTAAAAATATATTTGGAATTTAGTTTAAAATTTTATTTTTGTGCGATTTTGATGAAATTCAAGGATGTTTTTTGTTAGGAAAACATTTCAACGCCGAATATTGGGGTTGCAAAAATTTGAGGTCACATATGTTTATATATTTTTAACGAATCGGTTTTACACTCCCCGTCTATAGGATAGGGTTCTAGTCTTTCTTTTTTACAAATTTTATTGTCATGTTACCGCTTATAGTCGGACTTTTGAACAATGAAATAACTTAAGTGCCTTGCACATGAGAGCGAACCACGAATGGAAGAAAAAACGTGATTTTACACATTTCAAAAAGTCAATTTCAAAAATAAAGACATTTAAATTATAAGAAACCAATTGATACTTATGTTAGGATAATAAAATTTGTATTTTGTTCTCTAAAACAAGACAATTTTGTAAAAACAATTTGGTAGTAACGAATTGCCGTTTGGTTGCTACGAACTGTCAAACTCTATTCGCGTTCCACATACCACCCACACTGCAACGAATAAATTGTTGGCGCTCAACTTAAGCTCAAATGTATACCTTTCTTGTTTTGTTTAGCACATGTTGTTGAAAAAATACAAGTGTGCTATATTCGGACCGATTCTGCATTTTAGTTATTTAAATATTGGTTTTTATTTTCATCAAAAATTCGATCTGACATTTCTGCTTTTTCACGCTTGACTTAACAAGCGAATTTGAAGGCTATGTAAAAGGAATCTGATAGCGCAACAGACCATGTACACTTTGAAAATAACATAATGATTCCAGAGGACATTTAAGATTCATGAAAAAGGTAGCATTAATTATAAGACTGATCTAAGACGATATCTCTACTAAATACAGTTCAATTTATGTTTAAACCCTTATTGACCCCAAAATTAAAACAAAACCATATTAATGAAACAGTTTAATTCCTATCAGTGGATAATTTGGTTTTGTGGTCAATAAGAATTTAAAAATTTAAAAACTTAATATCTAGTGACTTTTTACGATTTTTTTTTGTAAGTTTCCGGTTCTATAGACTTTTGCCACAAAACTTGTATTTAATATTAATGACCAGAGTCAGTCTCATTTAAATGTCATTTGGGTTTTCAAACTTAATAATATATTTGTTGAGAAACTTAAAACCACATTCTTAATCTCAAGCGCCATCTAGTGTTGATTGTGCTGTAATATGACTCAAACCAATAATTTCTCATTCGTGCTTAAACAAATTGTGGATGGTATTTATTTGTCATTAAAAGACCTTCAAAAAGTATGCAATTTATAATTGAAGTTGAAACTCTTTTCTGTCTAGATTTTTGAGATATAAAACCAATTTAATGTTTTAATGTGCAGGACTTTATCGTTTATTAAAAAAAATTCAAATTTATTGTATGTAAAATATAAGCAAATTTTGTATTTCTTCTCAAAATATGTTATTCAAAAATCAATTTTTAGTCGAAATTTGTTTTTATAAAATAATTAATTTCAGTTTTCAAAAAAAATTATTAGATTTCAAAATTGTTATTATTTTTTATTTAAAATTATTTTTAAGCTAATTTTTGTTTTTAAAATCTTCGAAGCAACATAGTCTTTTCCAGTTTTTTGAGTTGTAAAAATACTTTTCAAAAATCAACCAACCGTTCATCTTCGAAATGCAAAGTAAAATATTAAGAAAAATCGAATTTATGGTTTTTCTCCAAAAAAAAAAATAAAAACGTAAAATTAATACTACTAAGAGTTGGTGAAAACGTATTTTCGACTCGAATATTTTGACAACCATTTAAAATATTGCCCTTAAACTATTTTTTTTCTAATAGGAGTTGTTTCTTTTTTACATTTCGATTTTTTTTTTTTTTTAATTAATTTGTTCAAAATTCAACATTTTTGTCTAAATAAATAAAAATCTACGAACAAAATACTACAAAACGTTCTTAAAAACTGATTTCTGTCCCGAATATCTCGAAAATAAATTGAGGTATTTAAAAAAAAAAAAGAGGCTGGGATGCGACCCACACTGATAACTTCCCATCCCGTCTGTCGTTTTGTCTTGCTTAAAAGTTTGTCTATACGAGTATGTACTCGCATCAATTTTTACCAAATAAACGTACTATTTTTTTGTAGATTTTATTTTTTATGAAAAAACGGACGGATTTTTATATAAAAATTACTGAATATTGAAAACAATATTTTCTGTGAAATAAAGAAACTTTGAAGCCAATATTTTTAATTTTTGAAAAGCTATTTGAGTCAAAAATTAATTTTTACCAACTTTTGTTAATTTTTTTTTAGGTTTTTAATTTTTTGTACAAAAACTGTCAATTCGATTTTTCTCAAAATTTTTAAGAAAATTAAAAATAATATTTTTTATAAGATAAAATAAGATTGAAGCCTAAATTTCAACTTTTTGAAAAGATATTTGAATCGATATTCAATTATTTTTAACCAATTTTGAGAAATGTTTTTTTTAGATTTTAATTTTTATAAAAAAAACTGTTCATTCGATTTTTCTTAAAATTTTATCAGATGAAAAAAACATTAGTTTTCGTTGCACAAAATTGTTTTGGAGCTGAAATCATATTTAAGTCGTAAAATTTTGGAGGTGACAAATTTCAGTTTTTTTGGATTTAAAAAAAAAACGTTAAATGGATTTTTTTCACAAAATATACTTCTTTGATATCACGTTACAATATATAATATAAAATTTAATTCAAGTCTCTAGCGTTTTTGGTTCGTAAGATGTTTAGGGTTAACCAAAATTTTCACCTTTTTTCAAACTGCTATGGTAAAAAACCCGTGGTACCCGTGGCATGATGGTTAGTGCGTTGGACTGTCATGCTAGAGGTCTTGGGTTCGATCCCTGCCTATGCCATCTAAAGTCTTTTCACGGGTACTGCCTCTTGCGAGGAATTGACAAATTCTCCAAGAGTAACTATTGTCATGAAAAAGTGCTTTCTCAAAATAAGCCGTTCGGAGTCGGCATATAAACTGTAGGTCCCCTCCATTCCTGAAAACATTACTCGCACACAGGTATGGTTAAGAGTTGTAAGTCACTAGGCCCTGGTTCTTAACGGACTGTCGCGCCACCCAATTATTATTAATGGTAAAAAACCCACCGACGCAATTTTCTTGAGAGCCCTTTTTGCGTCTTTCTGCCTTTTTATCAGTATAAAAAAATGTATTTTAAGTCGATATCTCTTCTGGTTCGTGAGCTATGAAAGACGAAAAAAACGTCGCGAACGTCCGGAGGTACGGACGTACGGACGTACAAACGTACGTACACACGCAAGCACAGACATCTTTCTAAAAATCTTTTATTTCGACTCTAGTGACCTTGAAACGTCGAGAAATGTCAAAATTTTCAATTTAACAAATCGGACCCATTACAATAACTTCCTATGGGAAGTTAAAAAAACAAAATATCTACACAACGTTCTTAAAAACTGATGTTTGTCTCGAATATATCGAAAATAAATTGAGGTATTTTTTCAAAAATAATTATTTTTATGAACATTTTTTTAATTTTTTTATTATCTTTGAAAAAATCCAACAGAAATTTTTATACGAAATAAAAACTTAAAAAGAAGTTACCAAAATTAGTAAAAATTAACTTGTTAAAGCGAAACAGCATTAATCGTAGCATGGAAGCAATGTTTTAATAATACGACAATTACGCACACCAGTAAATTCAAGGGTATACGAAGCTGTATCGAAATCAGTTATATTTTATGAAGGGCAAGCTTGGGGGGTCGGAAATATGAGCAAGTGGAAAAAGTGCTCGGATTTTCAATAAAACGGATTTTCCACCTTCCTTCGAGTACGCCAACTAGACATGCTGGAAACGGGTTTATCGCCTTTATTTATAAATACTCTCAAGCTGCAGGCCGATTACATCCTCAAAGTTCTGGATATGCCAAATTATCATCTCCCAAAGAAAGTAGTGCTTCATACAATCCAATCCCGAAGTGGATGGTTTAAAGACTGAATTGAACTAGCCGAGCAGGTGGATTTTGACCTAAACTATAGTAACCTTGCCTCTTGAAAGTCAACTTTATATCGCCTAATAGCTCGTTTGGATGAAGCCTCAAGAACACAATACACGGAGCAAGCCAAAAGCTCACTGCACCACATGGTTTACAGTAGACTATAGACTACGATCTCCGGTAAAGAATCTACTTCCACGACAAATATATCATTGACCAAATTTGGTGCATGTTCCGGCCAAGAGGAGTTGAGAACTCCTTAATCTGAACTTCTTGTTAGACAATGTGCGATATTTAGAGAAATAAGAAGACTTATCCTAGGCAGTTACTTTCTTTCAAATACTGATATCACAAGTTTTCTACAGGAAATGGATGTCACAAAGTTATATGCATAGTGCAAAACAGCACTTAAATATAGACGTCAAATTTTAAATGAATCATTTTAATCTTAAACTTTTTTCACATATATAAAGCTATACTTTTAGTTGTTAATTAGGCAGACGGCAATGCTATGCATAATACCAAATTATTGTTTAAAATGTATGCTTAAATAAAATCAATACCTAATCTAATCTGATCTTAAGTCCACAGACGACATAAATGGGAATTTATCAGTGTGGGACGCATCCCAGACTCTTTTCAACATGATTTTTTGTATGTTATTTTGATGTTATACCAAACTCAGGTTTGAAAAAAATCATAAAGAAATTGTAGCTTCCACAATCTTTGGCTAATTACAATCATTTCAACGCAAAGAGAAAAATAAATTTTAAAGTGATTAAACAAACAAATAATTTTGGAAAGGACTGATATACATAAGAAAATTATACCAAAACTCAAAAACTTCAAAACTTTAATATGGAAAAATCAATTTTTTAGTCAAAATGAGTGATTACTGAAACCTCATTTACATTTTATTTATTTTTCTTAAATGATCCTAAGTAAGTCACACGGAGTGTTCAAAACAAAATATGACAAACACAATAAGCCTCAAGAATATATTCATTTTAAACAAAAATATACTCAACTCATGCAATGAAATATAAAACATAACGAATAATAATAATTCATGATGATGATGGTGATTAAATATTAAAATTAAGAATTAAAAAAAAAACAAGTAATATATGTTTAATTGGAATATTATAAAAATGAAATAAAACAAATAAATCGAGTAGATTGATTTGAAAGCCAAAAAATTTATTGTTTTGCCCATTATGTACAAATATATTTATACACATGTACAATTGTTCCATTTCAAATCATTTTGTTTGCCTTTAATTGCCTAAGTACGTTTTAAAATACCCGTAAAATATTTTTCTATAATAGTAATGATTTATTTTATGTTTGCATTGTTGCATAATGTCAAACATATGTATGTATATGAATTTCAAATTTGACTTATTATTAAGAGGGTTTTGTTTAGAAATAAAAAACAGAATTTGTATTTTTAAATTTTTGTTTAATCCTTCGTTTTTATTTTGAGTGTTATTTATATACGAGTAAATTATGTACGTTGTCTTTAATATTCTAAATACACTTTTTATAAATTAAATTTGATCAAAAATTTGGACACATTGAACATAAATATTTGTCATTAAACAAATTCATATGAAATAAAAAAAACTTCCTTAAAGCTTATTGTGTTTTAAGGAAACTATTTGGACGATTTTTTTTAATGAAGCAAAATACTTTCAAGTGATAAGTTAAAAACTAACAGATTGCTTTTTAATGTATATAGTGTTGAAACTGACTTCAAGTCAAAATGACCACAAGAACTAAGGGTTTATTTCTACGGTGAAGTCTGTGGGACCGCTGAAATAGAATAAAATAAGAATAATATTTTTAAATTAACTTTATTCGAAAGCATTGTTATTTAAATATTGTTTTTGTCATATGACTGCCACAGCTGGCTCAGATGTAGTTGAAACTGGAGATCTGTATATCGGCCTAAGTATGAAATTTACAATCAAACGGTTCTTAATAGACAGGTTTTGAGGTGTCGTCAACAAAATTTAAATACAGTTTTTTTTGTAAAACGCCAAATTCTTTTTTTTAAACTTCAATAACAAATTGAAGTTATTGTAATACGTCCAATTTGTCAAATTGAAAGTGTTGACATTCCTCGACGTTTCAAGGTCACTACAGTTTAAATAAAAGATTTTAGTGAAGATGTTTGTGTGTACGTGCGTTTGTACGTCCATTGCAACGAGAAATAACGTTTTGGACATTTGGTAAAGTTTTGAAAAGAATCGAATTGACAGTTTTCTTACGATAAATAAAAACATACAAAATAACATCACTAAAAGTTGGTAAAAATTGAATTTTGAATCAATTATCTTTTTAAAAATTTAAGATATTGGCTTCACACTGATTTCATCTTATAAAAATATTGTTTTCAACATTCAGTTAAATTTTTGTTAATTTTTTTTCTTACAAAAAATAAAAAAATATAAAAAACGTACCTAAAACTAAATACAAATTAAGTTTGGAGTCAAATATCTTTTTAAGTACATAATATATAATATTGCCCTTATAGAAAATATTGTTTTTGATATTTAAACATTTTTTTAATCCAACAGTTAGTTTTTTTCATCAAAATTGAAATCTACACAAAATTAATACAAATTTATATTCGATTACCGATACCTCGTGAATAATTGAAGGTAATGACTTTTAAACGATTTTTTTCTGTGTTTAATTTGTATTAAAAAACATTTTTAAACCTTAAAATACAGTTGATATTTGTAAACAGGCTCTTAAGATACATGAGCAGGTTCGCGCCTCAGAGTCGTGAATCTAATTTTTATTGAAAGAAAACAAGTTTAGAAAAACAAATGTTAGAGAAGGTTTAGTAAAAATCTATCAATTTGTTTTTGGGAAAATTCCAATTTTCGATTTTAGACTATAAATAATTTGGGATCACTGTTAACGCCTAACTCAAATCTGCTTAAAACCTTAATTCAAAAGTTTAAATACAATAAACCCATTGTTTAGGCTAAAGAAGCCAGATAGACAGACGGACAGAATCTGGAGACATAATTTTTAACTTCCCATAGGAAGTTATTGTAATGGGTCCGATTTGTCAAATTGAAAATTTTGACATTTCTCGACGTTTCAAGGTCCCTAGAGTAGAAATAAAAGATTTTTAGAAAGATGTCTGTGCGTGCGTGTGTACGTACGTTCGTACGTCCGTACGTCAGTACGTCCGTACGTTTTTTTCGTCGTCCATAGCTCAAGAACCAGAAGAGATATCGACTTCAAATAAATTTTGTTATACAGATAATAAGGCTGAAAGATGCAGAAAGGGCTCTGAAGAAAATTGCATGGGTGGATTGTTTACCATAGCAGTTTAAAAAAAAGGTGAAAATGTTGGTTAACCCTAAATATCTTACGAACCAAAAACGCTAGAGACTTGAATTAAATTTTATATAATATATTGTAACGTGATATAAAAGAAGTATATTTTTTCAAAAAAATCAATTTAACGGTTTTTTTTAATAAATCAAAAAAACTGAAAAAAAAAATTTGTCACATCCTAAATTTAACGAATTACATATGATTTCATCTCCAAAACAATTTTGAGCAACGGAGAATAATGTTTTAAAAATCTGTTAAAATTTTGATAAAAATCGAATTAACAGTTTTTTTTATAAAAAATAAAAATCTAAAAAAAACATTACTCAAAGTTCGTAAAAATTAAATATCGATTCAAATATCTTTTCAAAAACTTGAAATTAAAGCTTCAAACTTATTTTATCTTATAAGAAATATTGTTTTCCACATTCAGTAAAATTTTAAGAAAAATCGAATTGACAGTTTTTTTTACAAAAAATAAAAACCTACAAAAAAAATTAATCAAAGTTGGTAAAAATTGATTTTCGACTCAAATATCTTTTCAAAAATTATAGATATTGGCTTTTAACTACTTCTATCTTTCAAAAAATATTGTTGTTAACATTCAGTAAAATTTTGAACAAAATCGAATTGACAGTTTTTTTTCATAAAAAATTAAAAACCGAACAAAAATTAACAAAAGTTGGTAAAAATTGAATATGGATTCAAATATGTTTTCAAAAACTTGAAATTTAGGCTTCAAACTAATTTTATCTTATAGAAAATATTGTTTTCAACATTCGATAGAATTTTGAAGAAAATCGAATTGACGGTTTTTTTACAAAAAATAAAACTCTAAAAAATCAATACTAAAACTTGGTAAACATTTACTTTCGACTCAAATAGCTTTTCAAAAATTCAAAATATTGGCTTCAAACTTATTTTATTTTACAGAAAATATTGTTTTCAATATTAGGTGATTTTTATATAAAAACAGTCCGTTTTTTTCATAAAAAATAAAATCTATAAAAAATAGTACGCAAATTTGGTAAAATCGATACGAGTACATAAAGACAAACTTTTAAGCAAGACAAATCGACAGACTGGAGGGGAAGCTATCAGTGTGGGTCGCATCCCAGCCTCTTTTTTGACTTAAAATCTCGAGTTCAAAATTTTCTACTAATACAAAACTTCTCATACACTTTCTATGTGTTGCAAGTAAAAAACCTTAACAAAACAACAGCTAGAAACTTTGAAAACCAACATAACATTTCTTTGGAAACTATTTTCAAGTATAGTTTTTGTTTACAAAAATTGAAATTCTAACAAAAAAAATTCCAAAAATTGATAATTTTTAACTTCCCACATTAAGTTATTGTAATCGGAACGATTTGTCAAATTGGAAATTTTGACATTTCTCGACGTTTCAAGGTCCCTAGAGTCGAAATAAAAGATTTTTAGAAAGATGTCTGTGCGTGCGTGTGTACGTACGTTCGTACGTCCGTACGTCGGTACGTTCGCAACGTTTTTTTTTGTCGTCCATAGCTCAAGAACCAGAAGAGATATCGATTTCAAATAAATGTTGTTATACATATAATAAGACAGAAAGATGCAGAAAGGGCTCTCAAGAAAATTGCGTGGCCGGTTTTTTAAATATAGCAGTTTGAAAAAAGGTGAAAATTTTGGTTAACCCTAAATATCTTACGAACCAAAAACGCTAAAGACTTGAATTAAATTTTATATAATATATTGTAACGTGATATGAAAGAAATTTATTTAAAAAAAAAAAAATACATCTAACTGTTTTTTTATAAATCAAAAAAAAATGAAAAAAAAATTGTCACCTCCAAAATTTTACGACTTAAGTATGATTTCATCTCCAAAACAATTTTATGCACCGAAAAATAATGTTTTTGACATCTGATAAAATTTTGAGAAAAATCAAATTGATAGTTTTTTTATAAAAAATAAAAATCCAAAAAAAACATTACTCAAACTTGTTAAAAATTAAATATCAATTCAAATATCTTTTCAAAAACTTGAAATTTAGGCTTTAAACTTATTTTATCTTATAAGAAATATTCTTTTCAACATTCTGAAAAATGTTGAGAAAAATCAAATTGACCTTTTTTTAACAAAAAAAAAAAACCTAAAAAAAATAATAAAAGTTTTTAAAAATCGATTTTCGACTCAATAATCTTATCAAAACTTTGAGACATTGGCTTTAATTTACTTTAATCTTTCAAAAAATATTGTTGTCAACATTCAGTAAAATTTTGAAAAAAATCGAATCGACAGTTTTCTTACATAAAATTAAAAACCGAAAAAAAATTAACAAAACTTGGTAAAAAATGATTTTCGACTCAAATATTTTTTTCAAAAAATTGTGATAATAAGTTCTACCTAATTGTTCCGTATAAGAAATATTGTTTTCAGCATTAGGAACAATTTTGAGAAAAATCGAATTGACAGTTTTTATATAAAATATAAAAACCTAAAAAAAATGTATACGAGTTTATAAAAATTGATTCACAGTTTTTGTACAAAAAATTAAAAACCTAAACAAAAGTTGACAAAAGTTGGTAATAGTTGATTTTCGACTCAAATATCTCTCTTTCAAATATTTGCTTCAAAGTTACTTTATTTCACAGAAAATATTGTTTTCAATATTCAGTAATTTTTATATAAAAATCCAACAGTCCGTTTTTTCATAAAAAATAAAATCTACAAAAAATAGTACGCAAATTTGGTAAAAATTGATACGGGTACATAAAGACAAATCGACAGACGGGATGGGAAGTTATTCGTGTGGGTCGCATTCCAGCCTCTTTTTTTTTTGTTTTACTTCATATCTTGAGAAAAACAACACCCAATTTTTGTATAAAGAATTTCGTCTCTAGAACATGCTTATGTTCTTATAAAAATCCAATGGATATAATTTTGGTATTAAAGAAATAACACAACAACAAAAATATTAATAAATTGATTTCATATCCCAAACATCTTTAGACAGAAAAAAGGTTAAGAGCACCAATCGTTAGTTAGCTGTGTAGGTCACATCCAACCTCCTTATTTTAAATTTTGTTTCCAAGGAGCTCCAAGAATTGTGCGATATCTCTAACTTACACTATTTAAGTTATTCTGCTCGTTTTATTCTCAACTTATGTTATATTAATCTACTTCCGTTTATCCTTTTAAAGGACTTAAGAATATGTGTAGGTTATTTGCTTAACAAGAGTTAATATACTTATACGTATACGTATACGCCCAAGTGTAACTGTTGCCGTTAAAATCAATAATTATCCCTATTCGTACGCCCATTGTTGCATTGTATATCTTTTAATTTTGAGTTCTTCAACTGTATTTATACATTTTGTTTTCATTAAACCATGTTTGTGGTCTTAAGCTAACAAAGTGGAGTAGCGAACCGAACACCTTGAGGACTTTATATATTGCTTGTTTTTAAAAAATTGAAAAACAACATTAACCATTAAGCTCTTTAATTTAAGATAGAGATTTGAAACTTGAAAAACATTGCCTTAATTTTTTTTTTTTGAATTTTTGTTTTAAGGAATGTCTCGAACTTAAAGTCACATTGGAATTTAAATTGCATAGCTAAACATAAATACGTGTATATTAAACACATCTGAATTGTTTACAATACTTCTATAATTGTATGTTTTCATGACCCAATGCAAAAAATGAACACACATTTAAACTTTAGTCAAGGTCTATTGCGTTAGAAATATTCAAATTCAAAGCTATGGTATTGTGCATAGCTTTTCATCGGAATCATAACAAATACAAACAAATTATAAAACTCACCTATTTCCATCCTTTATAAAAAAAAATATAAAATATAAATAAAAAACTATGAATATTACTCAATCAATTTCATTCTGTTTTATTCATAACAATTCAAAATTCATAAAATTGTATTTTAATATGTTATGTTATTTTTTGTTGAAAATTTAACCTAGAAAAACAATAATAATAATAACATTAAATAATTTAATTCCAAAAAACATAAAAGGTATCATCAAAACAAATAAGCATTCAAAATACCATAACAAGCACATTGATATGATATATGTACATAAAATGTTTGTATGAGTATGTTTCAAGTTCCAACAATTCAAATAAAATAAATTCCATAGACAAAATTTATTCATGACGATTTCTTTTTTATTCCCCTGTAAAATCTAGCCTCCAAAAAACTAGCAAATTTATACCTAAATAGATAGCCAATTATTAGAAAACGAGCCAATCGCGAAAATTAGTTTACAGAACGCAGTCAAACGTTGCGCGTAGTCTCGTTTGTTCATTGATTAATTTTCGTCGAAAAAAAGAAATTTAACCTGCTACAATAAAAATACTAAATTTTTAAGTTTAACTTTTTGATCTTTAAACAAAAAGACCATAAACTAATTCTCTGTATGGAACATACAAAAAAAGTGTTAGAAAACTAGTATCAACTCATTCTAAAGGTGTTTTTGAAAATAGTGTAGTTTTAAAAAATTAAGAAAAAATATATAAATTTAAAACATGGCTGAAGTTAGTAGAATAGCCTATTATTATCTTACAAGAGATTTGACCTCAGCATTTACCAAAGGTACATACATTTTCGACATCAACAAAATTTTAAGAAGGATATTTCCCTAGAATCAATTTAAGTTACAAGAGTGTATTTTTTCTTGTATTACAGATCCTCGCGTTCAGCATCTACCATTAGTTGGTGGTTCCCCTTTGTCTGTTTTTACAATAGTTATATGTTATGTGTTGTTTGTTAAAAAAATTGGACCCCAATGGATGGAAAATCGGAAACCATTCGATATGAAATTTTTAATTCAACTTCATAATATATCGCAAATTCTTTTAAACGGATACGCTTTTACTGTCGTAAGTATATTTTATAGTTATCTTAAACACACATAATTTTGTTGGCTGAAATTTTAAAAGTTTAATATGGATTCAACTAGAACTATGATCTAATGTGTAAAAATAAATAAATGAAGCGGTGGACTTAAAGTCAGAAAAAAAGCTGAGGCACTTATTATTGCTTATTATTAAATAAAATGAAAGAAATAGATGGTTTTTGATAATAATCATTTTGAAATTATCTGTGTTATACTTTGAGCTTAAGCCGTTGATTATCAATTTTAAGAGATTTAACATTTAATTGTAAATAAGCAAAATAACAACCACTTACAAGAAGAATGAGGAACTTGTATTGTGATAATCCAAACAATTATTGCAAATTTAAAACGGCTTATTTGATAAACGCTTTTATTGAACTTCGGTTAGAAAGTTTAAAAATATCTCACAAACAGCAGAACTTCGATAACATATTGTCGTTGATATTATTTTTATCTACTTTACTTCTTGGAGAAAGTTCAAACCATTTTCTCTCAAAAACTATTTATATTATGGTTTTTCAAGAGTTTGCTGATACAGTTCTTCAATATCTACGCTGAAATTTGGTATAGTTATTTGTATTGTGCAGGGTTGTATTTCAAATACAATTTCTATTTAAAAACAAAAAACATCAGACAATAATTTATCAAGTTATGGATTGACAGCTTTTGATTTAAAATGTTGTACGTTCTTATTTTCTTGTATATTTACAATTTGGTTACGCAAACGACAAATTAAGACTCGTTTTGTTAACAATTTTATCTTGGAAGAAATGTAATAGAGAAAAAATAGCAGTACCTCATTTTGAAAATCTCAAAACACCAATATTACTTACTAAATCTCTTTAAAACTCGAAGTTGTCTTAATCGATTTCATTAATGTTATTTTTTTTCAGTTGTAATCATAACTAAAATGAAGAAAGAAAAAAACAGAAAACTTTAAGACAAAGTCAAAAAATTAAGAATTGTCCTCGTTTAGTACGGGACCATTGTGCGTGTATTTTTTTTAAATAGGAAACAGAAGAATTTCTAAAAATATAACTCCAAGTTATCAATGAAAATCTTAAATCATTTTCCGTAAAAAACAGGTACAAAAATTAATAGCTCAAAATCCATAGTGAAGACGTTATTATTGATCTCAAAAACTGGAATCACGATATTATAATAAATGAAGTCCCTTACAAAATATAAGATTAAGCTGAGTCAATAAATGAAGCCGAATTACTATTTGAAGTCTTACGTTCTCCGAAATTACAAGTTGTCAAGTAGTTATTTTATAACCTTTTATAAATAGAGTATAAGTAGAAATCATTTTTACAAATTAACAGTAGCCCATTGTCATAGTTTTCGAGAAATGTTACTAGTTTTTTATTGAGTTTGTATTTTGAATATTTCAAATGAACTATCTTATGGAAGTTTTTATTCAATAATGCCAATTTCTAAAACTAAGACTGTAAGGTTTTTAGTAGTTTGTATGCAATTTGTTTGGGCATAAGACATTTGACATTTGTAAATGCAACTTTTTTGATTTTATTAACTTAAAGTTTTTCAAAAGAATGCAACTATTTGTGTATGAATTAAAGTATAAATTAAATCACAAACGAAATATTGGAAGCAAGACAAAGACTTTAAATGAATAATATGACTTTAACGATAGCTGAAATGAGCTTAATTTATCGATTGAAATTATTTGAATGTCTTTTAAATTTTAATTATTTGACAAAAATGCCAAATATTTAGAAAAAATCGTTGTCTTTTTTTCTAAATAGCTAAAATAGTTAAAAATTATTTTAATAACAACCGTGTATTCTATAAAAATAAATTATTCTAATTAACAAATGAAAACGAAAAATAATTATAAATTTTATTTTAAAATTTAACAAAAAGGAATGAGAATAGGCCTTTAATGACCTCGCATTTAACGAATTACGAAATTGAGCTGAAAAAAAACCATTGAACTTTCAATAAAATCCTAGCCTATAAGTGCGAAAAAAATTAAGAAATATTTCCAACTCCAAAAAATAAAGAAACTTGTTTTGATATTTGGATTAATTTTCAAATATGGGGCACTCTGGTATTACGTTCTATTTGGTTGTTTTAAAGTCCTTCTTAGATTCGACATGCACACAAAATGACACAAGATTTAAGTTGAGCATTCATTAAAATTCACTATTTTATCTACATATATGTACTTAAAGAAATATTTTATTCTTTTTGTAAAACGTTTCCTTGGTCTTAAATTAATTCACACAAAACATTTCTTTTTTTTTTCTATAAAGGGCATCCTAAACTCATACACGCAAAATGAATTCGATATGACTTGTCAGCCTGTGAACTTCACGGATACATCACCTACTACTATGCGCCTATTGCAAGCTTCGTACATTTATTATATCACAAAGTATTTGGACCTTTTCGATACGGTAATTCATTTATTTTACTTCACTATTTTTGAATTAATATTAACAAACAAAATTTAACTTTTTATTACAGATATTTTTCGTTCTACGCAAAAAGGACAATCAAATATCTTTTCTTCATGTTTATCATCATGCCATAATGGTGTTGGCAGTTTGGCTTTATATGAAATTCTTCTTTGGTATATTATAAATTTTGATATTGTTTATAATAACATTTCATTTATTTATTGTGTTTTTTTTTATATTTCAGGAAGTCATCCTACAATGTTGGGTATCCTTAATTCATTGGTACATGTTATAATGTATACATATTATTTGGTCTCATCAATGGATCTTAAAATAAATTTAATTCCATGGAAAAAGAGAATTACACAAATTCAAATTTTACAGTTTATTTATTTGATTTTCCATTTTGCAATGCCATTGATAAATAATTGGTGTAATTTAACATTTAATTTTTTTAATACAGTTGCAATTATTCAAAATTTATTTATGACGTCTATGTTTATAGAATTTTATTATAAGGCTTATGTTAAGAAACGTACAAATAAAACTAAAAAACTAGAATAAATTATAAAAATATTGGTTTTAATTTATTTTAAATAGGTAAGAGAAGGAAACTATTTTGAACGAAAGGTTATTAACTAAAATGCATGAATAGTAATAACTTCAAAATAAGTTCGTGTTCAAAAATGAACATGCCATTTAATTTATTAAAAAAAACTACAATTTTTTTTTTTTTTTTGCAAAATAGTTGCACAGAATTAGTCTAGATTAATTTTTTGTACATACATACATACCTAGAACTTTTTCACTTTGTTAGTCCAAAGATTGGACAACGGACCACGCGCATAAAAAACCCCTTCACAGTACGATCAGCCGGTGGAGAAATCAATATTTCGTAATCTGTTGAGTAAGGTTTTTTAAGAAACTTGGCATCGGAACATTTTTAAAATTCTATGTGCTGCCAGGCCTTGCGTCTTTTGATGGTATTATTGGAGATGATACCTTGAAAGAACTTAAGGCTATTATCGATAGAAGCACTAATGTCCTTTAGTTGCAAAATATCAAAATTCCATTAAAAGAAAAAAGTTAACTTTACTTTAGACGCCCTACATCCCAAAGATATTAACGAAAAACTAAATATACTAATAAATATGACAGACATCCTATTCGCCTTGAGTTCCAACCTACTAATATCCCTAACTATACATGTGAAACCCTCCATCTAGACATAATTGAATTACAGAATGAAAAGTTCATAAGTTGTGTCGACAAGTTTTCTAAATTTGTAAAACTCTTCCTCTTCCTCTTCTTCTTAAGATCGGTCTTACACCTAAGAGACAAGATAATTAAAGTTCTTCATTATTTTACCGTCCCCAAAATCCAAGTGACTGACAATGAATGTAGCTTCGTGAGTCCAATAATTGCAAACTTCATTGAATTATTAGGGGTAAAGATGTATCGAACCCCTACACATGGATATGAAGTTAATAGGCAGGTTGAAACATTTCATTTAACAATCCTTAATGTCTTCCGTTGCCTCAAAGTAGAGTATAGAGATTTGCGCTTAAAAGAACTACTAAACATTGCAGTCGACAGGTATAATAACAGTATCCACTTGGTAACGAAACTCAAACCTTCACACGTATTCTTCGACAGATCTCCGAGAATTAATTACCAAAACCTTACAGACTTTAGGAGGAAAATAAACCATGATTTGAAAGCTGAAATCAAGAGAAAGCTACGACAAACGAAACTTTACTGGAACAAACACAGAACCTCTCCTAAAAAATATATGAAAGGCGATGTCGTATACACGGCATCTAGAGGTATCAAAGCAAAAAATAAGCCTCTCCTTCAAAAAGATATAGTGGCTAAGAACAATCTTGTAACGGTCACGACCAAAACCGGCAGAAAAATTCATGACCCACATACAAAATTTTTAAATCAAGGTCCGAATGCTAAGGCTCCTCGATAGTATAATGGTTTTGTTCACCTGTTTTTTATGCGGGAGACTGGGATTCAAATCCCCATCGGAGAGCTAAATAAAAAAAAAGGCAATGGCACCTAGCATGCACAATAGTAATTTTGTTTTCTTTTGCACAAAGCACAATGCATCAAGCACAATAAAAACCAACAGTTTGAAGATTGTTATTAATTGAATAATTTAATTTAATTAATTCAATTTAAATTTTCGTTTTTACTTGAATGAAAACTAATAAGATCATAATCAGAATGTAAAAATCAAAAGGAATCGGTCGTATGTGACCTTACTTTAATGATTTAACTTTCTTTTGTTTTACCAGATTATCCTATTTCAAAATTCCGGTGTTAATAATTATTCCTAGATTAAATTTATAAATAAATAATAATTTTAATTCTGTACTTGAAACTTTAATTCTTGTTACTCCTAGATTGAATTTATAATAACTAATGTTTATTATTATTGTATAAATTAAATCGTTAGAATGTGTAAATTAAGTATTAATTTTAATTCTGTACTTCAAACATTTATATCTTTTAATCACTCTAATATATCATAAACAAATTCTTAAAAATTACGGCCGTGCAAGGGTTCAGCAACGATTAAGGAAGGACAAGGCTGGATCATCGATGGGCACTTCAAACTGGTTCACATCATCCGTTTGGACAAATTTGAGGAACTGCTGAATAAAATGACAGAAATTGTTAAAGTAAAGGGTGATTTTTTTGAGGTTAGGATTTTCATGCATTAGTATTTGACATATCACGCGGGATTTCAGACAAGGAGTCAAAGAGAAAGACGCTCAGTATGCTTTGACATTTCATCATGAATAGACTTACTAACGAGTAACGCTTTCAAATCATTGAATTTTATTACTAAAATCAGTGTTCGGTTCAAAATGTGTTTCGCGCTTTACGTCCGATTTATGGTCTACATAATCGACCAAGTGAGCACACAATTAATGCGATTGTGACCAAGTTTTGCACTCAGTTTACTTTATTGGACATTAAACCAACCACACGAATGCGTACAGTGCGTACAAAAGAGAATATTGCGTCTGTTTCTGAGAGTGTTGCTGAAGACCGTGAAATGTCGATTCGTCGCCGTTCGCAGCAATTGGGTTTGTGTTATTCGACCACATGGAAGATTTTACGCAAAGATCTTGGTGTAAAACCATATAAAATACAGCTCGTGCAAGAACTGAAGCCGAACGATCTGCCACAACTTCGAATTTTCAGTGAATGGGCCCTAGAAAAGTTGGCAGAAAATCCGCTTTTTTATCGACAAATTTTGTTCAGCGATGAGGCTCATTTCTGGTTGAATGGCTACGTAAATAAGCAAAATTGCCGCATTTGGAGTGAATAGCAACCAGAAGCCGTTCAAGAACTGCCCATGCATCCCGAAAAATGCACTGTTTGGTGTGGTTTGTACGCTGGTGGAATTATTGGACCGTATTTTTTCAAAGATGCTGTAGGACGCAACGTTACGGTGAATGGCGATCGCTATCGTTCAATGCTAACAAACTTTTTGTTGCCAAAAATGGAAGAACTGAACTTGGTTGACATGTGGTTTCAACAAGATGGCGCTACATGCCACACAGCTCCCGATTCTATGGCCATTTTGAGGGAAAACTTCGGAGAACAATTCATCTCAAGGAATGGACCGGTAAGTTGGCCACCAAGATCATGCGATTTGACGCCTTTAGACTATTTTTTGTGGGGCTACGTCAAGTCTAAAGTCTACACAAATAAGCCAGCAACTATTCCAGCTTTGGAAGACAACATTTCCGAAGAAATTCGGGCTATTCCGGCCGAAATGCTCGAAAAAGTTACCCAAAATTGGACTTTCCGAATGGACCACCTAAGACGCAGCCGCGGTCAACATTTAAATGAAATTATCTTCAAAAAGTAAATGTCATGGACCAATCTAACGTTTCAAATAAAGAATCGATGAGATTTTGCAAATTTTTTAAAAAAAGTTCTCAAGCTCTTAAAAAATCACCGTTTAGAAATCACACAGTTTGAGAGGAAAATTGTCGCACATCATCACCTCACTCAACTTCATGAACGTCTCTTTTCGCTGAAAGGAAAAGCTCATAGGAAACAAAGATCCGCATGGAAGTAGCTGGCGGGAAATCCCGACGCAGCAGACTGGGACAAGGTACTCAAAAATGAGGAGGATATAATTGCCAACAACAACCAATCAAGTGGCTTCATCTAACAGAGCTTTGCATGAGCAGAGTATAACAGACGAACTCCTGTTGATCAAAGATGAAGTCAACGAATTCGTTCGTGCCTGCCAAATGGCTAGAAGTGGATTGGTCAATACTAATCTCCTAGACCAAGAAGAAAGCAACAGGTTCATCAGCGAAGTCGAGACCTTACCGTATGCAAATGTGGTAAAAGCTTATTGAAGAGAAGCAAGTGGACCTTCCTTTTGCCAAATTTTGGCGAACCACGAGGAAACCTCCGAATGCCTAAATATTGGCAATGTGACAGTCTGTGACGAAAGCTCCCTAGAAAAACTGGACGAAGATGGCTGCATTGTTCGATTATTAAAAGAAGGACATGCTAGTTGTATAATACGTTCTAACACTGCAATGATAGTGGAATTAATCAAGGAAGACACCATATTCGTGACAAACTTCAATGGAGAGTTAATCAACAAAGGTATCCTGAAAGAGCTTTCTGGAACGTATCTGATTCAACTTTACAGTTAATCAATTCAATGAATCAATTCAGCTCAATAACAGGACATTTACAAGCCTAACAACAACTTCGCTTCAAGCATTACCTCCAGTTCTAACAAATACCAGCGCAACCGAACATTAAGTCGACATCGAATATCTCCACAACATGAGCATGAATAACATCAAAATCCTGAACGGTCTATCCAATAAATTGAATGCATATACGGCTACCGATGTGACAATACTTCTATTATTTGCTTTAACTGATGACGACGCATTCTAGTGTACAAGGTAAATGCACTTGAACTTTCGAAGGTCAGCAGGGAATATGGTCCCCATCCACGATTTTCATAGTCAGGAAATGCTGACTACACAATTTCCATTGCACGAGCATTTGGGTATTGTTAATTTAAATATATTTGAAATTAATTTGAGTTAGTCTTGGGTAGGACTTAGAACTATTCGGACGTGGAATAAAGAATTATATTAAAATCATAGTTATCGCTTTTCATTTTTTGTAAGTCGAACAGTGGGTCACCCCCGATGGGCCGGCGGTTGCCTTTTTTTGGATTCCCCTTCAGGGATATCCAACTTGGATTTGATCATCAAAAATTATTGAACAGTATAACAGCTTATTCTAAGAATCAAAATTAAAATTTTATAATAAACTTGAGAACATTTCAATTTTCGATTTTTGACAAAAAATTTAAAAAAGCATAAAACAAAAAAAGTTTAGGTTTAACCAGGTTCCTGCACTTTAAAATTTAAAAATATACCAAAAAAATGTTTCAAAAATTTAAATTTGATCTCGCAAAAAAAAAACTTAAATTCTAAAAGTTTCTATATGGAAATCGTAAGAGCGGGTTCTTAAATTATTTTTCTACATACAAGATTTTTCAATTTGAGTTTAAAAATATTTTTAGTATGTAGTTCAACATTTAAATGAAATTATCTTCAAAAAGTAAATGTCATGGACCAATCTAACGTTTCAAATAAAGAATCGATGAGATTTTGCAAATTTTTTAAAAAAAGTTCTCAAGCTCTTAAAAAATCACCGTTTAGAAATCACACAGTTTGAGAGGAAAATTGTCGCACATCATCACCTCACTCAACTTCATGAACGTCTCTTTTCGCTGAAAGGAAAAGCTCATAGGAAACAAAGATCCGCATGGAAGTAGCTGGCGGGAAATCCCGACGCAGCAGACTGGGACAAGGTACTCAAAAATGAGGAGGATATAATTGCCAACAACAACCAATCAAGTGGCTTCATCTAACAGAGCTTTGCATGAGCAGAGTATAACAGACGAACTCCTGTTGATCAAAGATGAAGTCAACGAATTCGTTCGTGCCTGCCAAATGGCTAGAAGTGGATTGGTCAATACTAATCTCCTAGACCAAGAAGAAAGCAACAGGTTCATCAGCGAAGTCGAGACCTTACCGTATGCAAATGTGGTAAAAGCTTATTGAAGAGAAGCAAGTGGACCTTCCTTTTGCCAAATTTTGGCGAACCACGAGGAAACCTCCGAATGCCTAAATATTGGCAATGTGACAGTCTGTGACGAAAGCTCCCTAGAAAAACTGGACGAAGATGGCTGCATTGTTCGATTATTAAAAGAAGGACATGCTAGTTGTATAATACGTTCTAACACTGCAATGATAGTGGAATTAATCAAGGAAGACACCATATTCGTGACAAACTTCAATGGAGAGTTAATCAACAAAGGTATCCTGAAAGAGCTTTCTGGAACGTATCTGATTCAACTTTACAGTTAATCAATTCAATGAATCAATTCAGCTCAATAACAGGACATTTACAAGCCTAACAACAACTTCGCTTCAAGCATTACCTCCAGTTCTAACAAATACCAGCGCAACCGAACATTAAGTCGACATCGAATATCTCCACAACATGAGCATGAATAACATCAAAATCCTGAACGGTCTATCCAATAAATTGAATGCATATACGGCTACCGATGTGACAATACTTCTATTATTTGCTTTAACTGATGACGACGCATTCTAGTGTACAAGGTAAATGCACTTGAACTTTCGAAGGTCAGCAGGGAATATGGTCCCCATCCACGATTTTCATAGTCAGGAAATGCTGACTACACAATTTCCATTGCACGAGCATTTGGGTATTGTTAATTTAAATATATTTGAAATTAATTTGAGTTAGTCTTGGGTAGGACTTAGAACTATTCGGACGTGGAATAAAGAATTATATTAAAATCATAGTTATCGCTTTTCATTTTTTGTAAGTCGAACAGTGGGTCACCCCCGATGGGCCGGCGGTTGCCTTTTTTTGGATTCCCCTTCAGGGATATCCAACTTGGATTTGATCATCAAAAATTATTGAACAGTATAACAGCTTATTCTAAGAATCAAAATTAAAATTTTATAATAAACTTGAGAACATTTCAATTTTCGATTTTTGACAAAAAATTTAAAAAAGCATAAAACAAAAAAAGTTTAGGTTTAACCAGGTTCCTGCACTTTAAAATTTAAAAATATACCAAAAAAATGTTTCAAAAATTTAAATTTGATCTCGCAAAAAAAAAACTTAAATTCTAAAAGTTTCTATATGGAAATCGTAAGAGCGGGTTCTTAAATTATTTTTCTACATACAAGATTTTTCAATTTGAGTTTAAAAATATTTTTAGTATGTAGTTAATAAACTTTATAAACTTGATTTTCTTAAAAAAAATATGAATGTATACAAAATTCAAAAAAAAAAGTAATAAATAAAAAAAAAAAAAATAATAATAATAATAATAATAATAATAAATAAATAAATAGTAAAAATAAAACAATGACATTTCTCATCATTAAGTATTATCAAGGACTATATAAGATCTTGTGATAAAATATTCAAATTGGTTCATTTGTTTTTGATAAAACTTAAAAACAAAATAAGGATTACTTCTGGAGCAATACAAACAAATTTTTCATTAAAAGAAGCAAAATTAAGAAACAACATTTTAGACAATATTAAATAAAAAAAAGAGGCTGGGATGCGACCCACACTGATAACTTCCCATCCCGTCTGTCGATTTGTCTTGCTTAAAAGTTTGTCTTTATGTACTCGTATCAATTTTTACCAAATTTGGGTACCCTTTTTGTAGATTTTATTTTTATATGAAAAAACGGACTGTTGGATTTTTATATAAAAATTACTGAATATCGAAAACAATATTTTCTGTGAAATAAAATAAATTTCAAGCCAATATTTTTAAGTTTTGAAAAGCTATTTGAGTCGAAAGTAAATTTTTACGAAGTTTTAGTATTTTTTTTTTTTTTTTGAGTTTTATTTTTTGTAACAAAAACTGTCAATTCGATTTTTTTTAAATTTTACCAACAATATTTCTTATGAGATAAAATTACTTTAAAGCCAATACTTAAAATTTTTAAAGAGATATTTGAGTCAAAAATCAATTTTTACCAACTTTTATACATTTTTTTAGGTTTTTATTTTTTGTAAAAAAAAATGTCAATTGGATTTTTTTCAAACTTTAACTGAATGTTGACAACAATATTTTTTGAAAGATAAAAGTAAATAAAAGCCAATATCTCTAAGTTTTTAAAAGATATTTGAGTCGAAAATAAATTTTTACCAACTTTTATACATTTTTTTTTAGGTTTTTATTTTTTGTAAAAAAACTGTTAATTCGATTTTTTTCAAACTTTAACTGAATGTTGACGACAAGATGTTTTGGAAGATAAAAGTAAATTAAAGCCAATATTTCAAAGTTTTGAAAAGATATTTGAGTCGAAAATCAATGTTTACCAACTTTTATAAATTATATTTTTTAGGTTTTTATTTTTTGTAAAAAAACTATCAATTCGATTTTTTTCAAACTTTAATTGTGTGTTGACAACAAGATTTTTTGAAAGATAAAAGATAATTAAAGCCAATATCTCAAAGTTTTGAAAAGATATTTGAGTCAAAAATCAATTTTTACCAACTTTTATAAATTATTTTTTTTAGGTTTTTAGTTTTTGTAAAAAAAACTATCTATTCGATTTTTTTCAAACTTTAATTGTATGTTGACAACAAGATTTTTTGAAAGGTAAAAGATAATTAAAGCCAATATCTCAAAGGTTTGAAAAGATATTTGAGTCAAAAATCAATTTTTACCAACTTTTATAATTTTTTTTTTAGGTTTTTATTTTTTGTAAAAAAACTGTCAATTCGATTTTTTTCAAACTTTAACTGAATGTTGACAATAAGATTTTTTAAAAGATAAAAGTAAACAAAAGCCAATATCTCAAAGTTTTGAAAAGATATTTGAGTCGAAAATCAATTTTTACCAACGTTTATAAATTTTTTGTTTAGGTTTTTATTTTTTGTGTAAAAAACTGTCAATTCGATTTTTTTCAAACTTTAATTGTATGTTGACAACAAAATTTTTTGAAAGATAAAAGTAAATTAAAGCCAATATCTCAAAGTTTTGAAAAGATATTCAAATCGAAAATCAATTTTTACCAACTTTTATACATTTTTTTTTAGGTTTTTATTTTTTGTAAAAAAAAACTGTCAATTCGATTTTGCTCAAAATTTTTCAGAATGTTGAAAACAATATTTCTTATAAGATAAAATAAAATTGAAGCCTTAATTTCAAGTTTTTGAAAAGATATTTGAATCGATATTCAATTTTTACGAACTTTGAATAATGTTTTTTTTTAGATTTTTATTTTTTATAAAAAAACCGTCAATTAGATTTTTCTCAAAATTTTATCAGATATCAAAAACATTATTCTTCGTTGCACAAAATTGTTTTAGAGATAAAATCATATTTCAGTCGTAAAATTTTGGAGGTGACAAATTTTTTTTTCAGTTTTATTGATTTAAAAAAAAAACCGTTATATTGATTTTTTTCAAAAAATGAACCTGTTTGGTATCACGTTACAATCTATTATATAAAATTTAATTCAAGTCTCTAGCGTTTTTGGTTCGTAAGATATTTAGGGTTAACCAAAATGTTCACCATTTTTTCAAACTGCTATAGTAAAAAAACCACCCACGCAATTTTCTTGAGAGCCCTTTCTGCATCTTTCTGCCTTATTATCTGTATAACAAAATTTATTTGAAGTCCATATCTCTTCTGGTTCTTGAGCTATGGACAACGAAAAAAACGTCGCGAACGTACGGACGTACGGACGTACAAACGTACGTACACACGCACGCACAGACATCTTTCTAAAAATCTTTGATTTCGACTCTAGGGACCTTGAAACGTCGAGAAATATCAAAATTTTCAATTTGACAAATCGGACCCATTACAATAACTTCCTATGGGAAGTTAAAAATTCCAAATTTAAAGTCAATCGACCAATTGGTTGGACTGGACAGAAGGTATCGGGAACCCTTTTTTCCAACTTCTCTACCATAGTAATGTCATGTTTAATTAAAATCTCGAGTTCATCATTTTTACTATTTCCCAGCGTTTATCGAGTGAAAATTTCCTTCAATTGTGGTGTTACACTAATACTCTCTCAATTTTTTAAACTAAAAAAAACACATATCAGTGTCAAAATATCTTGTGATCTCAAGATGGCCAACACTGTGCATTATAACGTTTTTAATTAAAATTGAACTGACAGATTTATTATTTGCAAACAAATAAAACGACACTAATACTCTGACATTCTCTCGAGAGAATATAGAAACCTAAATTACCAGGTCCTATTAAGTTTTGAAGGACAGCTGCAATTTGAAGTTATCAATGCAAATGTAGGCAATTTGTTGCATCACGAGGACTCAAATGATTCTAATTTATTTATTTCATTCAATTAATTGGTTTGAAATTGATTTCAATCTTTTCTTGGTTTTTGATTGTAAAATTTAAAGTCCCATATCTTTGTTAAATTCCGCTATAAAGTTATAAACGTAGTATGATGGTAAGTACTTAGAGTTCAATCCTTGACTTTGTCACGTAAACATTCTTTCACGGGCATTGCCTCTTGTGAGGAATTGATAAACCTTCCAAGAGTAATTTTCGCCATGATACATTCTTTCTTAAAATAAGCTGGGATTAACATACCAAGCCATAGGTCCCTTCCATCTCTAAAATTACTAGCGCACAGGCAGGAATGGTTAAATATTGTAAATCACTAAGCCCTAGTCCTGTAAGAGCTGTTGCATCTCCTAATGTGTTTATTCTACTATTAAAACCTATGAAATTTTCTTATAGGGTCAATATTCATAAATTCGTTTTAATTAAAATCGTTGAAACTTTTTCTTTAATATTAAACGAAAAAGAATCATATGGGTCTAATATGAGCTTTTGCAAAGATTTGAAATTCCGACGAACAATAGAATGAAACTTTAATTCTTAGATAATTGCTAATCTTGGTATTAATTGACTAAAAATACAACATACATTTTATCGAGAATAAAAAATATTCAATATTTTTACACAGAATCAACAGTTTGAATACAAAATTTATAAAACATTATATTTTTTAAAATGCATATTAAATTTCAATTAATCCAAAATTTCAATATATTTTGTTATATTTCATTAAAGAATATTTTTTACTTTGTCGATAAAAAAATGTAACAATATTAAAACAGCGAACTTAATTGATGCTATTAAAAGTTTCATACGAATCCTCTTTATAACAATTGTTTCCACATAATTTGTGTATGTTTTTGTTTAAACGAAAAAAATGTATGTTTTTGAATTCAAATAAACTGAAATTAGCTTGAACAAGAATTTTTTGTATACTTTACACCAGAAAATAAAGAAAGGATATCTTGTTTAATTTAATAGATATACATAAATAACTCAAAGTATTATCGTTTTAAGGTTTCAAATTATTGAACTCATTTAAGCGGCTTGTCAGAAATAAACAACTATCCTAATTGAATGTTTTTGTATTATCTTCCTAATAAAAATATCAATTAATTAAAAAAGAAAGCCTTTAATTTCCAATTAATTCATTTATTTAAAAAAAATGTCACCTGTGTGAAGAACATTAATTAAATGTGTTAATTGATTTATTTTTTAACGAGTTAAAAATTTGCGAAAGCCTTTTAAAGTTGTATTGTAGTGTTTTGTCTATAAACACAAATTGTTTTATTTTAATTTTTAATGAAAATAAAATTAAAAAATAATAATTGATCTAACAGGTACCTTTACTCAGTACTTTAGTTACTTAACCTACCCGACATTATATCGCATTAATAAAATTGTATGCTAAACATTTAATCAACAAATGTGTTGATTACTTTTATTTACCTGTGCATAATATTATTTAATGATTTTGAAGAAAAAACACAATCAATAACATTTAAAATGTATTTTTTTTGTCTGATATAAAACCTTGAACTTAAGCGTTGACATTGGGACTTAGAATATACTTTAAATAAATTGTTTTGCTTAAATTTTATAAAGGCAATGTACTTAGGTTTACCCTGGTTTTCAAAACTTAGACCAAAATATGTATGAATTTGAAACTTTGTTTCAGTATTGTTTTTAAGCAAAGATTTAAATAACAAGGTACTTGAACTTTTAGCTAGAAACTAGAATGTATAGTTCGTATAGTTTTGGTTTTATTTATTTTTGTATTTGATGTAGGCATTCACTTTTAGACTTGCATATCTTTTTAAGTATTTATTAAGATGATGATTTACATTAGTTAATTAGGTATTTAATCAAATAATGGCATCTATATGGATTTATATTGATTGACATTGGCAAATGACCATTGTATGTAAGAAAAAAGAATCAAAGCTTTAGGGAATTTCACACTTACTCGTACATACTGTATTGAACCTTAAACCTCTTATACATTAAATGTACATTTCAAAGTATAGCCGAAGGTAAATAATTGTTCATTATGTTAAAATGATGATTTTAATTTATACCTGAGGTTATTTAAGGAATTTTCAAACAAACATTCAGAAAATAAATGATAAAATGTGGTTTCACAATTATCGGCCATTTTTGTTGTCTATTGTTAGCAAACCAAAGGAGGATTTCAGTAACATTGTCTTTTACAAAGTCTTCCTAAACTATTATTAATTTGAAGGTGATTTTAATCAGTTATAATTTAATTACATATTCTACAATATTGACAAGTTTTGCCCTTGGAGCAATGGATAATACGTTTGACTTTCTAACCCCAGGTCTAGCTCTTGGTTGAATTACATGCCTGACCACTTTTTTAATTCAAAATGTTGAAGTTGACATATTAATTCATGGAAAGTTTAATCTAAATTTATCGTTTTATAGATATGTATGTGTAAGAGGCAGAGATATTATGTAATATGTAGAATCTATTTGCTCAGCCTCATTAAACTGAGACCTGAGAATGAGCTCCAGATTTTGAGGTTGAGCATTAGCTAGAAGTCTAATTTCACTTTGGTATACAAGAGGTTTGCCTCCTTTTACTATCTCAGACACAAAAAATTAATAATTTTCATATCGTTTCATATATTTCCTGTATTTTAAGGCTTAATAATTTACCAGTAAAAAAGTTTGTTTTAAAAATACATTTTAGGGTCACTGCAGGTGCTGGAACAGACATACAGAATCGGGAAAACTACTTGTTTTGACTTCTTTAATACCGTTATATCATGTTTAATTAAAATCTCGAGTTATAAATATTTTACGAATGCAATATAGTTCCTATATATCGCAAGTAAAAACGAGGGAGCAAATATTTTGTACCCTCGTATCTGTTTACAGGCTGCAAGAAAAGTCAAAGAGCGTCTGATATTATCTTGTACCGTTATTGAATGAAACTTTTATCTTTATTTGAAAAAAAAAATTAAAACCTAAAACAGTTTTTGAAAAAAAATTAACCTCTTCCTCCTCTTTCCTCTTTTTTACTTTGAGCAACTTTGATTGATTCCCAATCCTACAGGTTTTGAGAACTAAGGTCATAGGTTAGGTTAGATTAAAGTGGCTGCGGATTAAAAATCCACACAATTAGGCCAAGAGAAAGGCCACTTGTGATACCACATGAATCTAGAGAATTACTTCTTACTAGTCGAACCATTTTGAGCTTTTTATAAAGCGAAGAAGATATTTGATATCTTTTTTAGCTAGTTCACTGGGATTATCAAAAGAGTAGGCCTCCAGATGAAGTTTGCGTTTGAGTGAAAGAGCAGGGCAAGTGCAGAGGAGATGAGAGATTGTTTCCTCTTCTTCTTCGTCCATACAGCTCCTACAGAAGTCATTTGAGGCTCCGCCAAGTCGTATTGCGTGTCTGCCTATAAGACAGTGTCCCGTAAGGACACCTATTAGGGAGCTTATATGAAGTCTGCTTTGAGATAACAAGTCTTTAGAGCACTTTAGGTCCAGTGAAGGCCATATGAGTTTTGTGGCTGCGCATGTTGGTAAGCTGTGCCACCTAGAATTTGCTTTCGCAAAAGCTGTTTCTTTTAGCATAAGTTTAAATGTAGCTATCGGTATACCTATCTTCTCCCTTTCAGGTGAAATAGGTATGACGTTTCATTGGCTCTACAATTACCTGTGATGTCTCTGTGCCCGGCACCCAACAGAGGTGAATGTTAAATTGATGCGCCATCTCCATAAGAGACGATCGACAATCGAGGGCCGTTAAAGATTTGGTCGAGACACCGTCACGGGATTTAATAGCAGCCTGACTGTCAGAGAAGATGTGGATATCAGAAGTTGATATCACGTTTTCTCTTAGCCAGGAGAGAACCTCTTTGATCGCTAAAATTTCCGCTTGAAAGACGCTACAATGATTAGGGAGGCGAAATGAGATGCTTAGATTAAGCTTTTCTGAGTACACACCACTACCAACTCCCTCATTTGTCTTGGATCCATCTTCATAAAAATGAATACTTTTGTTATCCAGGATTTTTTGTCTTCCCATTCATCTCTGGATGGAATGGATACCTCGAAGTTTTTTCCAAATAGGGGTTTAGGAATAGTGTAGTCTATGTTCTTTGGTATAGAACCAAAGAGGTTCAAAATGATGGAGTGCCCAAATTGTTGTTGGTCCATTGAGATGAGGTGTCGAGTCTAATCGCTGTACTAGCTGCCACTTGTTTACTGAAGATGTCGAGGGGTGTCAGATAGAGGAGAGTGTCTAACGCTGCTAAAGGTGTGGTTCTCAATGCCCACAAATGATTTTCAACTTGAGACCAATATGAGACCAAGGTATTTGGCTTCATAGGTAAAACTTAGGGGTATACCTTTTATTGAAGGAGGTACAATTACTGGGATCTTGTATTTCCGTGTAAAAAGGACGAGGTCTGTTTTTTGAGGATTAATACTAAGTCCGCAGTTATCAGACCATTTAGTGAGCATATTGAGTGCATTTTGGAGGAGGTCTCTCAGTGTATTAGGATGATGCCCCTGTGACAGCGATAGCAACATCATCGGCATACGCAACCACTCTGTAGCCTTCCCTCTCAAGGGATATTAGTAGTTGGTTAACCACTATGTTCCACAGGAGAGGGGTCAGAACACCACCTTGCGGAGTGACTCTACTGACAGACCTAAGGTCATCAACAAATCGTTTAAATTCATTATCCTAATTTTTGTTTAGTCAAACAACCATCACAAAAAGCATCATTTTCATGTTAAATGAAGCATTGAAATGGTAACAATTAACTACGAAAATGGTTAACAATCTAGATAATAAATTTTAGGTTGTTGCTTTGTAATAGCACTTTCTTGGACAACAAAAGTAAAACCGGTGTACAAATTTGAGGTATATGTATACAAATATGTATGTACGAGTATCCAAATGAAACTTGTAAATCAAGAAAACTGTAAAAAATTATTATTCAGCTCGAAAACTTTAACAATTTAAGATGTTACCTTAAAAATTGTTCCCTTCAAATCACTTAGAAGTATGACTTCTGTATGAAATAGTTGGCTTAGATAAGTTTTTCGAAATTTATATTTTTAAAGGCACAATGGGAAATCACGACTGTAAGTCGCATCTTAACTTTGTTTCAATTTTCGTAATAGTCCAGAAAAATAAGATTTTAAAGCTCTGTGGTGAAAATATAACAAAATATGAGTACGGAAGGAAGAGTCCATACATCGGTCACTTTAGTTTACCGCACTATTCACTTTCGCATCTTTTATGAAAGACCGAATCAATATTGTGTTAAAGATATTTTTAAGGAAGGTCATTTTTATTCTTAAGGTTTATTCGTCGTTAACCTTAAAAGTAGAATGGATTGGACAGACAAAATTTAATGAAGATGAAGTGCATTTGTATTCAAATTATGTATTTGAGAACTATGGGCTAAAGTAGTAAAGTAAAATTAACATAGATTGATAATTAACATAAAGCTTGGTAACTTTGGAATATAAATTAAAGTAAAATTGTCTTTATAACTGAGTTAGATTATCGTGCAAATATGTTCCTTTCGTTATTTAAAACAGAATAAAATGTACGTATTTTCTCCAGGGATTTCAGTTCTAAAACAATAGAATGAAACTCCAAATAATTTTTTTGGCAATATATTTACACAGTATAAAAGACATATGCATGCATTTAATTTAAAATCGTCAGAATTCGACCTTTGACTCTAAACACATTTTTTCAATCTAATTTCTTTTAAATGTTACTTTTGTTAGTTAATGCGTTGAACTTTTGAACCTACGACCAGTGTACATATATTATGTATAATTTTTGAAAACAAAGCCACACATGGTTTCAGAAGTATCAGCTTCGTACAATTCAATCGTGAATTTTAATTAAGAGCACTCAGGCATATACGTACTTTTTTTTCTTTTAATACTATTTGTTTGTAATTTCTTGACGTTTTTGTTATTGATTATTTAGTTGGCCCTGTTATTTTATTTTAAAGAAGTTTTAACAACATTTTTTAATCCTCGAGTTGATACCAAAAACAAAGACCAAAATTGCCAAATCTTAATATATAATTTTTGTAAGTATTTTAAAAGTAAATATTTGGTTAAAACATAATAAAAAAAATTCTATCTTTTTAGATAACATATAAAATCAAAAACACACATTTTTTTTAATTAATTTAGTTAGGAAATTAAATCATTCATAACACAACTTTCTTTAAATATTGGTATTCATACCTGAACATTGAACATCTCAAAAAGTTTACTTCTTTCAAAATAAGTTAATTCCATGTTTTTATGGGAATAATTTCAAAGTAAACAAATATGATTTTATTGATTAGTAGTAAAAAAAAAATAAGGCTTTCTACCTACAATATAGGGAAGTACATATCAGGAAAACAAAATCCATATCATGACAAACTTGATTAACAACTTCAAATCGTTCCCTAGGGATCAAATCATTCTAATCAATAAAATTAACTACAGCAATACAGAAATATACTATACAAACTTTGAAGAGTATATACTTTTTGACATCAATCAGACATTCAATAGCCTATCGATTAATCATACCTATGTATATCATTTTTTGACACCTCCTCCCCACTGATTGTATACTGTAAATGTGCCATTTATTCAAGAGTAGAATATTATGATGGTTTTTCTTTTTTTATTCTCAAAGAAAAAGTTCTTCATCCTGTCATCGTCAGTTGAAAGTTTTATCCCAGACATACTTTTGTAAGGAAAAGTTATACATTCGATTAAGGGTTCAAATGGCACTTTCAAAGTTTTCCTCTTTATTTCAGAGAGAAACAAGACGTGTGAATAAATAATAATGATAATTTAGACGTGTTTATTAATAGGAACAACAAAAAACAAAAAAAAATTAACCAAGTTAACAAAACAAGTATTCATTTCGTTTTAATATAAACAGAAATAAAAATGTAATTAGATTACGGCAACATCCCTACAGAGTATCAGTCTTATTTAAGGTTTTATCTTCTTTCTTCAGGACGAATATAGAGTTTTATTTTGGTCAAAGGTGTACAATTTGACTAATTACGTCACTTAAGCTGTGTTGTTTTGTAATTATTTGTATCTTTTGAGGGGTCGTATGAACTTCCAGCAGCAACTTTTCGAAAGACCATTTTTTCAGAATGATTTTATATACATAGATGAATCTGTGCTATAGCTATAATGTAATGTTATTTAATTAATGTTTGATATATTCTCAATATGTTTAGAAATTTCTCAAAAGTCTTTCTGCCATCTACTAGGATTTAATAAGGTTAACACTTTGGATCAATATAAAAACAGTTGTTTTGTATTGAGCAAATTTTGGACGGTTTTTGATAAATTTCGAATTTTCGAAACTTACCAAACTTTGGTAAATTGAGTTTCAACTCGAACATCTTCAAAACAAAAACAATGCTATTGACATCATCATTTTTTGTGAACACAAATAAATACTATTTAACAGTAGTTTTTTCAATTTTGTATTATTATTTAGTACATTTTTTGTTAAACAATTTGTCAAACGATTAAAGTATTATTTTTTTTCTTTAAGAATCTCTTTTCTAGATCAAAATGTTATAGATATATGGTTGAAAACAAAATCGTACAAAAACCATAAATCCTTAATATTTATTAAACATTTCGAAAATTCTAAATCTCTCGTTCAAAATTACAATTATGTCAATTTCATCAAAGTATCGGAGTAATTAGACAGACTTTTGGAAGATTTAAAGGTTTTTTCCCTAGTGTATATTGAGTTTTGCACAATTCTTTTCAGAAATATAAATGTTGAAGAAATCGCATAACCATGCATTCTCCATCACAATTTGGCACAAATAGAACATTTCGAAAGGGGTGCCAAAACTTGACATTGCCCTGCAGTAATCTTATGAATGAAGTACTTTCTTTATGGAATAGCAAACTATGCTGAAATGTTATTCTTTGGGCATTTTTTCTTTAGACCATATTTTTTAGATAAGTTGGTACATAGTCCTTGACATGCCTGTTACTTTAAAATTACTGTGCAGCGATACCGTCATCTCCACACGCTTTGTTAGTTTTATATAGGATATTATTATAATCGGTCAGATTTGTCGAATTAAATTTTTTTGACATTTCTCGACGTTTCAAAGGTCCATAGAATATCACAGAAAATATTGTTTTTGATATTCAGTAAATTTCTCATAAAAATCCTACAGTCAGTTTTTCATGAAAATTAAAATCAACAAAAAATAGTCCGCAAGATTGGTAAAAATGAATATTTGGTTTTCGATATCTCGTAAATAATAGAAGACATTGACTTCAAATTAATTTCATTCATCTAGTTTGTATTTGCTTACATAAGAAATAAAAACTTTTTTTACGTTTTAAATTTTTAAAAATTAATTTTAAAATCAAACTATTTCATCATATGCAGAATATTGTTGGTAATTTATTAACTTCATATAGGAAGTTATTGTAATGGGTCTGATTTGTCAAATTGAAAATGTTGACATTCTCTACGTTTCAAGGTCCCTAGAGTTGAAATAAATAAATAAAATAACGTGCGTGTGTACGTACGTCAGTACGTCTGTACGTCCGCACATTCGAGACGTTTTTTTCGTCGTCCATAGCTCAAGAACCAGTAGAGGTATTGGCTTCAAATAAATTTTGTTATACAGATAATAAGGCAGAAAGATGCAGAAAGGGCTCTCAAGAAAATTGCGTGGGTGGTTTTTTCACCATAGCAGTTTGAAAAAAAGTTAAAAATTTTGGTTGACCCTAAATATCTTACGAACCAAAAACGCTAGAGACTTGAATTAAATTTTATACAATATATTGTAACGCGATATAAAAGAAGTATATTTTTTGAAAAAAATCCATTAAACGCTTTTTTTTATAAATCAAAAAAACTGAAAAAAAAATTTGTCACCTCCAAAATTTTGCGACTAAATACGATTTCATCTCCAAAACAATTTTGTGCAACGAAGAATAATGTTTTTGACATTTGATAAAATTTTGAGAAAAATCGAATAGACAGTTTTTTTTTAATAAAAAATAAAAATCTAAAATAAACATTACTCAAAGTTGGTAAAAATTGATTATCGATTCAAATATATTTTCGAAAACTTGAAATTTAGGGTTCAAACTTATATTATCTTATAAGAAATATTGTTTTAAACATAAGGACAAATTTTGAGAAAAATCGAATTGGCAGTTTTTTTACAAAAATTAAAAACCTAAAAAAAAATTAATAAAAGTTGGTAAAACAAATTTTTTTTTTTTTATATCCGATGGAAATCTTCAAAAGACACTCGGTAAGAATCGGTACCGAGTAGTGTGGGACTCTTACCGCACTAAAACCACCGGTGAATCAGGACCAATCTATGAAAGATCGACAAATGATTTTTATTTCTTAATTTTTAAAATCGCTTTGGGGGAAGTTTAAGATTATAACACTTTCCCGTAGCTTTTAGCCCATCAGCTTATGAGGCTTGGTTCTTCTTAATCTCCGAACATTGTCTCGTACATTTAATACGGTCTCCATTTCAGAGTTAGTATGACTTTGCAGTCGCTGATTGTGTGATACAGCGTGTTTCTTAACCACTTCTGTAACCATTTCAATTTGAAGGTCACGATGTAGATCGCTATTTCTTATATACCAAGGGGCATTTATTATTCCACGAAGGACCTTGCTTTGGAATTTTTGGATGGGTTCAGCATTTGTTTTCTTTGTACAGCCCCATAGTTGGATGCCATATGTCCAAACGGGTTTCAATACTTGCTTATATAACATTAGTTTGTTCTAGATAGATAGGTCAGAGTTCTTTCCTATTAACCAGTACATTTTTCTGTACTTCAAGTTTAGTTCTTCTCTTTTCTTTTTGATGTGTTCTTTCCATTTAAGCTTTGCATCCAAATTCATTCCAAGGTATTTGGCGGTATTGGAGTAAGGTACTTCTGTACTGTTTATAAAAATTGGAACATTGTTTATGTTTTCGTTTGTAAAGTTTACATGCGTCGATTTTGTTTCGTTTAATTTGATACGCCATTTGTGCGTCCAATCACTAACTTTATCGACTGCATTTTGCAATTTTTGTGTAGCCTTCGTAACGGATTTATCTGGCACCAATATTGCAGTATCATCAGCAAAGGTGGCCATGATAGCGTTGATGTCCACTGGAATATCCCTTGTATATAACAGATACAGGGTTGGTCCTAGGACACTTCCTTGTGGTACACCGGCTTCAATTTTCTTAAGTTCCGAGTAATTTTGGTCGTACCGTACTCTAAAGAGTCGGTTCGTAACGTAGGATTTCAGTATTTCGTAGTACTGCCTGGGGAAGTCCCTATGCAGTTTGTACTCAACTCCCAAGTGCCAAACCTTGTCAAAAGCTTGAGCAACATCTAAGAATACAGACGAGCATACTTGTTTTTCTTCAAGTGCCTTTTCCACAACATCCGTAATTCGATGCACTTGGTTTATCGTGGAATGTTTATTTCTAAATCCAAACTGATGGCTCGGAATTAGTCTTTTTTCTTCAATTATTTTGTTAAGCCTTTTAAGTAGCAGTTTTTCAAAAACTTTTGCCATGATTGGTATAAGCGATATTGGTCTGTAAGATGTAACTTCTGTTGGTGGCTTTCCTTGTTTAGGTATAACAATGACTTCCGCAATTTTCCAATGATGTGGCACATATCTTAGTTTAAGGCATGCGTTTATTATAAATTGGATTTTCTTGAAGGCTATAAGAGGCATTTCTTTCAGAACCTGAGCAGTTATAAGATCGTACCCTGGTGATTTTTTGTTTGACAGCTTATGTTGACACATGCTTCTTACTTCTTTGAGCGTGACAAAAGGTATTTCACATTCGTCGTTTCTGTCAACAAACTGTAAGGGATCTGTAGCTGTGCTTGCTGGGAATGGCTTGAAAACATTCGCGAGATGTTCAGCAAAGAGATCAGCCTTTTGTTTCGGGTTTCCGATCCATTTACCATCTTGAGATTTTATCGGCGGGTTTTGTGTCTGAGGTCTTTTTAGGCGCTTAGTTGCTTTCCATAAGGAGTATTCTGTAGAAGCATCCGTCGTCAGACTTTTCAGGAATCTACTAAGTGAATCATTTTTAAACTCACAGATTCTTTTTTTTAATTCGTTGTTAAGACGGTTAAAAACTACCTTATCATCTGGGAATCTCGTGGATTGCCATTTTCTTCTAGCTCTTCTTTTTTCCAATATCAACTCCTTTATTTCGATAGGATATTTTATTTCTTTTTCTCTCGCATTCGAAATAGTTTGAGTACTTTCTTCTGCAGCCTGCTGCACATCAGCAATAAATTGTTCTACTTCATGATCAATTTGTTCAATTGTTTGCATAGGGGATCTTAGGTTTATAAAATTTTCAAGTTTGTCTCTGAATTCGTTCCAGTTTGTTCTGTTATTCACGAGCTTGGGATTACTTTTTTCTATTATTTCTGTTTCGCTCAGTGATAAAATTACTGGAGTATGATCTGATGATAAATCGTAATTACCTTCGACACTTATATGATTTCGTTTAATACCTTTAACTACGAAAAAGTCTATAAGGTCTGGTATTTTGTTAGTATCAGATGGCCAATATGTTGGCGAACCAGAAGAATAAAATTCGCAGTTGTATTTTCAGCCTGCTTGGTATAGCAGGTATAAGAGCGACTTCTTCGCTTAGCTGTTTTATGTTTAAATCTTGTTTGTCAATCCTTTTCAGGATGAGTTCCAGCATTTCTTTTATAGAAGTTTCCTCATTCTTCCGCACATTTTTTACAATCTGGGAAAAGGATTTATTTTCATCACTTTTGCTTAGTGCAATTGCTTTTCCCGGTTGATTTTTAGTAATGTTATCGAATTAAAAACCGAAAAAAAATTAACAAAAGTTGTTAAAAATTGATATTCGACTCAAATATCTTTTCCAAAAATTTGAAATACTGGCTTCAAACTAATTTTATCTTATAAGAAATATTGTTCTCAACATTCGGTAAAATTTGTTTAACAAAAAAAAAACTCTAAAAAAAAACAATATTAAAACTTGGTAAAAATTTACTTTCGACTCAAATAGCTTTTCAAAAATTAAAAATATTGGCTTCAAACTAATTTTATTTCACAGAAAATATTGTTTTCGATATTCAGTAATTTTTATATAAAAATCCAACAGTCCGTTTTTTCATAAAAAATAAAATCTACAAAAAATAGTACGCAAATTTGGTAAAAATTGATACGAGTACATATAGACAAACTTTTAAGCAAGACAAATCGACAGACGGGATGGGAAGTTATCAGTGTGGGTCACATCCCAGCCTCTTTTTTTTTAATAATTTAACTGAAACATTTTTTAACAAAACACGAAAACCTACAAACCTTTAGAGATATAGCTATCTTCGCTTCGCAGATGAAATCGAGTCGTCCATATTCCCAGCGTAGACTGCTGTCCTACTACGATGTTACCTTTATCGTCCTTACAGGCTTTGGTTTGCAGATGCTACCCATGAGATCTTGGTTTTACCTTTTAGTAAAAATAACGAACCCTATTTCTGTTGTAATATCCCTCTATTTCGGAGATCGCAAAGCTCCTCTTGTTCGCTTTTTCACTTCTGAGAAGCTCGTGTTTGCTTCTTCTCTCCTGCTCGTGGAATGTTGCACTGCAAAATGTTCGACATTTACCATTTTTAGTAAGAGTTTTTTTTTAACATTACAAATGTCAACTTGGGACAGATTCATAAATGAGATCTAGCCAAATACCGGACCATTCAAAATTAAATCTCTTATTGGTAAACCTAGTTTATAGTGCTGCTTATTGCTCCCCGTAAAAAAGCTTACAACCCAACCTTCACGACTTGGTTGATTCGCATTTCTTATTTTTCACCTTTTAATAAAACAAAAATATCAATTTTCCCAAAACAAAATTATGTTTCGCTTAAATTTAATGACGCAGACGAGAATTATTAATATTGCAATATATAGTCCATAACTAAAACTTGTTTACGTCATTTACTTTAAATTTGTCATAATGACTATAAACGAGTAGTTTATTTAATACCTCTACCTAATTTCTTAGTAAACATATCCTTACCCTTAAAATATCAACCTACACTTCTCTGTTTCTCCTGCATTACCTCAAAACGAAACTACTATTTCCGGAAGAACAAATTTACTTCTGCTTCCCAAAAATATTATATTTAGAAGCATGAACCAGAAATACTGCAAAGACAATTGAAACCACCAATCCATAGCCTGAAACATTTCAAACATCCTGATTAGTTGTCTTTTACAACAATAACACCAACAACAACAAAAACAAAAACAACATAACATACCTATTCACTTACAGTAATACTCCCACTCTGATGACAGACTTTTGCCACTCCACCCTTATAGCTGTTGTATACTTCTCTTATCGTCCTTGTCCTTAAGACAAACTAACAGAACATCAAAATTTTCGGGAAAATTATTATCATTAAAAATAAAGAAACAGAAAAATAACAACAACAACAATAACAAAAAATATATAAAATAAAACTTAACTCCATCACAATGTCAACCGCAAACAGAGAGACGACACCGACCAGGAAATGGAAATACTCTTCGAGACATAAACCCTTTTCTTACTCGTATATTGTATAAATATAGTACTTAAAACCTACCTACCGACTACTGAGTACCGAATAACCGAAATAGGGTACGGTTGAACTTTTGCAACTCTATATATAGCCAAAATGTAACCGGAAGCATCTCTACCGGTGATGATGGTCGGTTGGTGATGGCGATATAGTGATGGCTGGGCTTATGGCAAAGACACAGAGTGGAGTGTAGTGTAGTGTAGTATAAGGAATATTATAGACAAGTCCAGGATGTGACCCATTATGCGCTGTGGATCATTGAATGTCTTTTTGGCATTCTTCCGTATCCTTGGGTTTCTTAACTGAAAGATTCTCTTCTTCTATACATGCATACTCTTCCGTGTGTGGGTTAATAGGGTGTATGAGTTGAGACTGGGAGAAAAAGATCTTGGTTGGGGGGTATGGAATTGAATTTATCTAAAAGCTAGAGGACAAAACAAAATTTTGAACAACACAAAGAGATGGTATATGCACCTAGTTAAATAACACTTCTAGGGAAGTGAAGATAGCTTCTAGAGAATGTTTGAAAGTCCACACAATTGGAAACAATTTGAGACTGCTTTTGCATAATACAAATTGCAACATTTTCTACTGTTTCTTTGACTGAGACAAGAAATGAAAATGATAAACCACAACCACATTGTGTGATTTTAATTGAATTTAATATTAATTTTACAATACAAATTTGACATATACTTTGGTACTGCTGAGTGCTGATTTTTACTCAAACTAGACGAAATTGTTGTCATAATGCTACTTTAAATGTCTTTTAGGACTTATTTAGCCAGAAGATAGACAATATTTACTTGACTTTAAGCAATCAAGGTAATTTAAGACTCACAAGGTATATAACCTAACGTCTTAGCTTTGATTCAGAGAGCTACATAAATTCATTCATTTGAAATTTTGAATCATTCACAAAAATATAGGAGTCTTTAGACAGTCCCATATTCGTGAATGTTAAATGAATTCTATCACTTCAACTTTCCAAAACCTAACAATGGTTTCTCTTTCGGCACGGCTCCCAAAAAAATCAAAAAGGGTGAAATCGCAGCTTCGAGTTATCTAAATGGCAATATCTTTGGTTTAGAGAGCTATTCGGGACAGACAACATCCGAAGGAAGGTATGTCGAGATTTTTGCTGAGTTAAACCACCTGACTCAGTTAGTTGACGTTGCAGGTCAATCCGCCAACACTCTAGACTTGTTTCTCACTTCTGATCCTAATAAATATACTGTCAGTGTATTATCGCCTCTAGGCACATCAGACCATTGTGTCATATCTGCAAATTTCTAATGCCAAAAAACGCCAGTTAAAGTTGGAACCCCTACGAGAACCGTTCGGTAATATGAGAAAGCCAACTCGAACGGTCTCAATGAATTCTTTAGGAAAATTAACTGGTCACTATGCTTCCTCGATAGTGACATGGATCCCAGTGCAGATATGATTACAAACTTAATTCTTTGCGGAATGAGACATTTTATCCCAAATAGGGTAAAATCTATCAAACCCAAAGAAAACTCAAGGTTTAATTCGAGCTGTAAAGAGGTTATTAGGATCAAGAATGTAAGTTTCCGGAATTACAAAGCCAACCCAACTGAGGAAGAATAAGTTCAAACAAGCTAAAAAGATCTGTAACGGACATATACGACGCACTAAATTTTTGAATGTAAACATTTCTGGTCATTTGTAAAAAAATGTGCGTAACACTACGTCTTCGCCGGTTCCGACGCTTGTTTCCAATGACACTCAATATGTAAGCTCGATTGATAAAGCCAATTTGCTTGAAGCACAGTTTGCTGTTAATTCGATACTGACATTGATTGACATGACACCGCCTATAGTTAAAAGCGTTAACGGTTCTATGGGACGAATCTTCTTTCGCCCTCGATCAGTTACTAGAGTACTTAAAAATCTTGACATTCACAAATCCGCTGGCCCGTATAGTATCCCCGCTATTGTTCTGAAGAGGTGTTCTTCAACGCTAGCAAAACCACTGCGTAGGCTTTTTCATCTGTCCTATTTTACAGGTCTCTTTCCTAGTGGATGAAAAACTGCATTTGTCCAGCCTGTCCCTAAAAAAGGCCAATCCTCCTCAGCATCTAACTATTGTCCAATTGCACTTACATCAGTTCTTTCCAAGGTAATGGAAACGCTGATCAATTTTCAGCTTAAGAAATATCTTGAAGAACGAAAGCTTCTTAATGACCGGCAGTATGGCTTTCGTTGCAATAGGTCAACTGGTGATCTCATGGCTTATCTCACCGAACAGTGCAACAAATCTTTATATCGTTTTGGAGAAAGTAAGATTATTTCAAAAGCATTTGATAGAGTTTGTCATCAAGCTCACCTATCGAAAATGCGTGCATTTGGTATTGATGAATGCCTTCTTCGTTGGGTAAGAAGTTACCTTTCGGACCGTTTAATTCAAGTAGTATTAGCCGGGTTCAAATCTGATATTCACAAAATAAACGCTGGTGTGCCCCAGGGCTCCGTTTTGTCTCCGATGCTTTTCCTAATTTTTATAAATGATCTTTTGTCTGAAACTTCTAACCCACTAAATTGATTCGCGGATGACAGTACCCTCAGCTTTTCATATTCGTTTTTAGATTCTCATCCTTGTTCTTCGGATGTGGACTACCAGTGATAAGCTCATTAAATTCAGATCTTGACAGCATTGTTCCATGGGGCAAAAACCGTGTAGAATTTAATGCTTCGAAAACTCAATGCTGTCTACTGTCGCAAAAGCGTAACCCTCCCCAATGCCACTATCCATGAATGGTACTTGCATCGAGGAGACTGAACAGCTATCAGTCGTAGGTATGTGCATAACAAACCACTTCTTGTGGAGTGATCATATATTTGACATCGTCAAAAATGCTGCTAAGTGTTTAGGTTTTCTCCGTCGATGCAAGAAGTTTTTACCCCTTATGATCTGGCTTTAATTTATAAAGCCTATATTCGTCCAAAACTTGAGTACAATTCCCATATTTGGGCAGGTGCTCCTATAACCCACTTGAGTCTCTTGGACAGAATTCAAAAGAGAGCTCTAAAAATGATAGGTGACCGTTGTCTAACTGAAACTTTTGCATCGCTCGAGCACCGTGGTAAGGTTTCATGTCTGTCATTATTTTATCGCTTCTTCCATAAGCTCTAATGAAATAGCCAGTTGCATTCCTCCCCTCAAACAATTCAACCGTAATACTCGTTCTTTTAGGAATGAGATTCTGTTTTTAGTCACATTACACGAATGTGGAATGCTTTACCAGACTTAATATTTCTAACTCATTACAATGTGCAGGCATTCAAAACCAATGTGCATCGGTATCTAATTTCAAATCCTCTCCTTCTTCCCAATTACTCGCACTGTGTATAACCATTATAAGTTTATTCATATCCCCTTGAGTGCGCTTTCAATATAAAAAAAAATCAAGAAGGCGATAATAACACGAATTAGTAATTTGCGCAAACGATTGATTGTGGACAGTTAAAAGAAAAAGTCGATTAACATGGCTAAGTAGCGCCTATTATTGACCTGAACGTTCTTTCAAGGCTCATTTTTAACCTTCAGTCGAAAGTCATTTTAATTGGTCCGATTTGTCGAATTCAAAATTTTTGAATTTCTCGACGTTTTTTCTGCGCTTAATTTCAGCGCTGGTGTCGTTGTCTGAATTTATAGCGGTGTAAAGGTAGGCCTTTGCATACGTTAGAACTTTTTCTTAACTAGCTCAAAGTTATAAACGGTGATTTTTTAAGAGCTTGAGAACATTTTTAAAAAAAAAATCGCATACAATTTGCAAAATCTCATCGATTCTTTATTTGAAACGTTAGATTGGTTCATGACATTTACTTTTTGAAGATAATTTCATTTAAATGTTGACCGCGGCTCCCTCTTAGGTGCTCCATTCGGAAAGTCCAATTTTGGGTAACTTTTTCGAGCATTTCGGCCGGAATAGCCCGAATTTCTTCGGAAATGTTGTCTTCTAAAGCTGGAATAGTTGCTGGACTTTAGACTTTAGACTTGACGTAGCCCCACAAAAAATAGTCTAAATGCGTCAAATCGCATGATCTTGGTGGCCAACTTACCGGTCCATTCCTTGAGATGAATTGTTCTCCGAAGTTTTCCCTCAAAATGGCCGTAGAATTGCGAGCTGTGTGGCATGTAGCGCCATCTTGTTGAAACCACATGTCAACCAAGTTCAGTTCTTCCATTTTTGGCAACAAAAAGTTTGTTAGCATTGAACGATAGCGATCGCCATTCACCGTAACGTTGCGTCCAACAGCATCTTTGAAAAAATACGGTCCAATGATTCCACCAGCGTACAAACCACACCAAACAGTGCATTTTTCGGGATGCATGGGCAGTTCTTGAACGGCTTCTGGTTGCTCTTCACTCTAAATGCGGCAATTTTGCTTATTTACGTAGCCATTCAACCAGAAATGAGCCTCATCGCTGAACAAAATTTGTCGGACGTAAAGCGCGAAACACATTTCGAACCGAACACTGATTTTCGTAATAAAATTCAATGATTTGCAAGCGTTGCTCGTTAGTAAGTGTATTCATGATGAAATGTCAAAGCATACTGAGCATCTTTCTCTTTGACACCATGCCTGAAATCCCGCATGATCTGTCAAATACTAATGCATGAAAATCCTAACCTCAAAAAAATCACCCTTTAGAATGTCCTTTTTAGATGACAGCATATACTTGGCTATGCGCTAATTAAACAGTTAACCCATCTTCTTTGCTTCCGTCACAATGCTCAAAAACGCAACACCAATTAATTGGATATATCTTTGGAAGATTGTGCCTCTAGTGTTCACAATTGAATTTTGCACAATTCTTTAAAGAATGATGTTGAAGAAATCGCATGACAGTGCATTGCCTTGTGTAAAACCCTTTTTGATATCAAAAGAGTTTTCAAAAAATTAAGCTGGTGTTTTTTTTAACCATATCAATTTAAAAAAGATCAAAATTTAATTTGAACCTAAACATCTCTCGAACCAATAAATAATACATTTTTTGAAAAATCCAATGGCCATGTTCTTTCACAAAAAATAAAAAACCTTAGAACTGACAATAAATAGGAATTTATCATCAATTTTGTTCGTAAATTTAGCTGACGTTGTCCAAATCAAGTTGATCTAAGTATCAAACTGAGAAGTAGATGGCCAAGTCGTGCGCCTTTAACTAACAAGTCGTTGTTGGATCCCTGTAACAAAATATCTTCAAATAAAGAATGTTAATAAACGTAACGATTGAAAAATTTAAATCCCCTAATGAAAGACCCTTTATCTAGGAAAGTACTTTTTATCTAAAATACAGGAACTAAGTGACCTTTGAAATTTTTGAAACAAAAAATAGATAAACCAGAGGTACATTGTAAATATGCATTAACTTCTTTGTTAATCTTGCTAAAAAATTTCAACCAACCAGATATCACACAAAAAAGGATCAAAGCAAAATCATTTCATAAACCAAACAAAATAAAAAAATTTAAAATTAATTCAAATTTTCTTATTTAAGGTTCTAAGGATACGTTTGTATACATAGAAAGTTCCTGCTAATGCTGCTGCTGCACTTTTTTTATTTTTCTTCTTGGTTATTTACCATCATCCGCATCGTTATGTTTTGGAACTTCTGGTTGAAAGGTGGAACATTCATGATTAGATATCCCTTTTTTCTCTTTTGTTATTGTATTTTTGTTTGCGGGAGAGGGATGAATAAATGAATTTTTAATGTTCACAAAATTGCTTTGGAAGAAAGTTTTTCTCTCGCCACCGAGCGAGGAGTTTGGAGTCATAGGTACATTCATTCATTCCTCTTCCTTTTTTTATAATTTTAAGGACGTTTAATGAAAAATTAATCGAAAGGATCTCTCCTGATTTCCTTTTTTTAATTCATTTTTTTTATTTTTTTTTTTCATTGCGTTTATTGCAGAAACTTTAAAGGGTTTGAGTTCAAGGATAAAGTATGAATGAGTAAAATAATAATAAAAGAAATCTTTTATTTTTTCACTTGATTTATGACGCCTAAGTGATTTTTTAACGCCTTACAGTGCAGAAAATGTTTAAAAAGCTGTGATAACGTGCCCTCAATTTCAGATTTTTTTTTTTTAAATTGAGCTTAAGAGCAATTGTTGTAGGTGTAGGGGTTAACAGCTATGTATACATACTATAGGGTGAAAACGCAGTGAGTATAAAATACAAGATATGAATTTTTGTGCTGATGTTAACAAAAAGAAAAAAAAAGTAAAAGTATGACATGGATAATTCAATGATTAATGCAAAATAGATTAAGATTAAAAAATTTTTTTTCATTAGGGTACTACAATTTTGAAGCAAAGGATACGTTCTTATACATTTCTTTAAGGAAGATTACGGCTTGCATGTATTTTTTGTAACATCTAGATGTATTGGAATAATGAAATAGCTAATGAATTTATCTAAGTGCTACTATTAACCCATATCAAAAAATTTTAAATAAGTGTTAATAACGTGCAACACGTGCACCAGGCTCAATTTCGTTGTCTGAAGAGTTTAACACAAAAGTTAAACTTAAGTAGAAGTCAAATAATAAAACCAGTTTTCTTTATTATTATTCTTCTTCTAAAATTGAATGTTTCAAAAGTTATTTCTACCTTTACCTTTACCTTTACCTTTACCTTTACCTTTACCTTTACCTTTACCTTTACCTTTACCTTTACCTTTACCTTTACCTTTACCTTTACCTTTACCTTTACCTTTACCTTTAGCTTTAGCTTTACCTTTACCTTTACATTTACCTTTACCTTTACCTTTACCTTTACCTTTACCTTTACCTTTACCTTTACCTTTACCTTTACCTTTACCTTTACCTTTACCTTTACCTTTACCTTTACCTTTACCTTTACCTTTACCTTTACCTTTACCTTTACCTTTACCTTTACCTTTACCTTTACCTTTACCTTTACCTTTACCTTTACCTTTACCTTTACCTTTACCTTTACCTTTACCTTTACCTTTACCTTTACCTTTACCTTTACCTTTACCTTTACCTTTACCTTTACCTTTACCTTTACCTTTACCTTTACCTTTACCTTTACCTTTACCTTTACCTTTACCTTTACCTTTACCTCTACCTTTACCTTTACCTTTACCTTTACCTTTACCTTTACCTTTACCTTTACCTTTACCTTTACCTTTACCTTTACCTTTACCTTTACCTTTACCTTTACCTTTACCTTTACCTTTACCTTTACCTTTACCTTTACCTTTACCTTTACCTTTACCTTTACCTTTACCTTTACCTTTACCTTTACCTTTACCTTTACTTTTACCTTTACCTTTACCTTTACCTTTACCTTTACCTTTACCTTTACCTTTACCTTTACCTTTACCTTTACCTTTACCTTTACCTTTACCTTTGCCTTTACCTTTACCTTTACCTTTACCTTTACCTTTACCTTTACCTTACGTTATTTTACTCTGTATTAACTCTAACATTACCTTATGATATTTTTTTTAATGTAACCCCCAACTTTAACTTACGATACTTAAATTAATGTTATCTCTTACTTTACGTTACGTTTATAAAATGTATGTTTTGTTACGTTATGTTATGATACTTTACGTTAAGTTACGTTAAGTTATAATAAAAAAAAAGAATTAAAAGAAAAAGTAAGGCTCAGGGAAAAACACAAGGAAAATCAAAGAAAAAGAACATGTAAAATGAAAGTAGTTTGTGTTCAAATTTACACCTCAATTTATTACTCCCGATTTCAGTTTCACTTGAATTTTTCACTTTCAATTTTAAACTAGAATATCCTAAATAAGTTCTATTCCTCTACTTGAAAACTCGCTAAAAGCTAAAAATACATTTTAAGGGAAATTGATGAATCGGATCAAGGTAACAAACTGTACTGGCGCCTCCGACACCGAGCCGCCTGATGACACTTGAGATCCACACCGTGAATTTCTATTGAAAAGCAATGGAGTTTTGTGGAACTTCCACTTAGTAATTAAATTTTAAAACAAATGATTTCCAAGAACAAGTTATCTGGTTTATAAAGGCTTTAAACCATTTTGCGGGCCCCCCCGGGCATAGCATCTGCGTGGCAAATATTCAAATCAAAATGTCCAATAGCTTCGCCTTTCGTCACAAACACAGGAACGATGGCTTTAAAAGGTTTAGCATTTTTAGTTTGAAATTCATACTCGTATCAACCCCAAATTTACCTACCCGACTCCGAACCGCGTCCCGTCCTAATCATCAATGGTACAAATTGTGATTCCAAATCTAAAATGTTTGCTGTACAAATAATTGACCTCTTTTTCGTAAAACACGGAAGGTAAAATTCAACTGCAATTCATTCATCTGATTATTCTCGACTCAACATTCTCGCGTATAATGGTTGTAATTCACTGCGGATTTACTGATGTTGTGTACCGTTTTATTAATACTTGAACATGAATCGAGGAATGATGATGATGATGATGCTGCTAAATCTGCTGCAATGACGAAAAGAATGACACTGACAAGGCAGCCACAGGTCATGGGAATAAAATGTACCACGATATATATGTAGGTATTATGACGGATCATGGGGATGGTACCGCCATCGAATGATGACGATGATGCATTGTAAATCAAAACGAATTTGATAGTTCATGTAGGTACCAGAGTAAAACGCAATACCTGTGGCCGTAATGAATCTGTGATAATTCATATTGTAACGCTGAACATTTGCCAACTTATAGGTAAGGTAGGGATAAAGTTTACAGTACACATAAAGTTCGTCCTCGATGTATCCTTCATTTTGATGTCCTTGTCCTCGACAGCAGAGTTATGAAGGTGTTTTGAAGGGTGGGTGGCGGTAGCGACTGCGGGACGAAAGAATACAGCATCAATAACAGCAATAGATATTTTTAACGTGGCAGTTGGCAGTTTTAAAAGCCTCGCAAACGGTGTATGAACATTTCGTAAAACTATGTGTAGGTGGTTAATGGAATATTTGGATATGAACTCATGTCATTAAGGTTACAACTGTCCTCCAACCCTTAACCGATTTGATTTCTGCCTAGGTGTACAACAATCGCTCGTTTTGTGCTTTTATATCTGTTTTGACGATGACGATGTCAATTTATAATGACGACGACAATTTCAAAATCTTCATAAAATACACCCAGTTATTGGAATTATTGTCATGTAAATCATTTTAGTTATTCGAAATTGCAATGGGTATAGGTTAGATACCATAGATGTAGATGGTTTTTAAATGCTGTAACTTTGCTGAAATGCAGAATTTTGAAATCAACGAGTCATACATTTCCCATGCAGTTATGTGACAGAGTACATCAGGCAGGCAGGCATAGGGACTTGCTTGGGGAGTATTCTGTGCGAATTGATTATTGATTTGAAGGACTCGCATATAGATAAAACGTTTTAATCTAAATACCTACCATTAGTTCCTAAACGAATGTGTTTGAATAAAGTGGATTTCATTTATTTGATCTGACAGACTTTGTTTTGTAAATTTGTGCTCGAAGTAAGGTTTGATGATTTTGATAGCTATAAAATAAGTCTATTTTAATTAAATGGTTTTGACTTTTTAGCACTATGTTTTGTTTGGATTAAATTCTTCCTGCGCCTTTGGGTAATAGATTATGCATACTGTGAATAAATACTTATTTATTTTGTATAGTTCTACAAATAAATAAGTTCATATTTAATTTTACGTGTTTTTTAAAACAGTAAAGAGACAAATATAGGCATTTATTTTGTCCTGGTAATAAAAATGAATTACAACAGAATACTGAAAAAACAGAAATGTATGGGAACTTTTAAATAACACTGGTCAAAGCCGTTTTGTATCTGGCTTACAATGTTTTCTTTACATGTAGTTTTTATGGCCTAAGATTAAATTTAATTTTAAAATCAATATATCGAGTCAGGTTTTTGAGATATCACCTTACTTATTTACTTAAGGTGTCGCTACAGTCCGGGGCGGACCTGGGCCTCAACCAACAAGCGTCTCCAGCCAGCTCGGTCCCAGTTTCGCACGCCAAGTTGCTTGAGGTCCTCTCCCACCTGCGTGCGCCACCTGAGTCGCGGTCTTCCTCTACTGCGCCGTCTCTCGAGATTGGATTCGAAGACCTTCCGGGCTGGAGCGTTGATGTCCATCCGCTCTACATGACCTAGCCATCTAAGCCGTTGGACTTTAATTCTGCTAACTAGGTCAGTGTCGCTATACAGACCGTACAGTTCGTCGTTATACCTTCTCTTCCATTCTCCATCTATGCGTACGGGACCAAAAATCACCCGAAGAATTTTTCTCTCGAAGCATCCTAAGACGCTCTCATCTTTCTCTGACAGGGTCCAGGCCTCAGCGCCATTAATGAGAACCGGGATGATGAGTGTCTTATAGATGGTGATTTTTCATGCTCGAGAGAGGACTTTACTTCTCAATTGCCTTCTAAGTCCAAAGAAACAGCGATTTGCAAGAGTTATTCTTTGTTTGATTTCAGCGCTGGTGTCGTTGTCTGCATTAATAGCGGTGCCTAGGTAGACAAAGTACTTAACTACCTCAAAGTTATAGCTGTCCATGGTGACATTTTGTCCAAGACGTCGTCGTTCAGCGTCCTTTTTTGATGACAGCATATACTTGGTCTTGCCCTCATTGACTACTTAACCCATTTTCTTCGCTTCCGTCATAATGCTCAAAAACGCTCCACTGACATCACGCTTTGATCTTCCAATTATGTCAATATCATCTGCGTATCCAAGTAGTTGGATGGACCTTTGGAAGATTGTGCCTCTAGTGTTGACGGTTGAGTTTTGCACAATTCTTTCCAGAACGATGTTGAAGAAGTCGCATGACAGTGCATCGCCTTGTCTAAAACCTTTTTTGACATCAAATGCATCGGTAAGATCTTTTCCGACCCTGATGGAGCAGCGTGCATTCTCCATCGTCATTCTGCACAAACGGATAAGTTTGACAGGGTTGCCAAAACTAGACGTTGCTCGGTAGAGCTCTTCCCTATAGATGCTGTCATACGCGGCTTTAAAATCGATAAAGAGATGGTGGGTATCGATTTGAAGCTCCTGGGTTTTTTCCAAGATCTGCCGTAGTGTGAATATTTGGTCGATAGTGGACTTTCCTGGTCTGAAGCCACACTGATTAGGACCAATCAGGTTGTTGACGAATGGCTTCAGACGTTCACATAATACGGCAGAGAGGATCTTATACGCAATGTTAAGGAGACTGATGCCTCTGTAGTTGACGAGGTTTAGAGGGACTCCTTTCTTATGTATCGGGCACACTATGCTGAGATTCCACGCATCGGGCATGCTTTCTTCCGACCATATTTTGCAGATGAGTCTGCTGCTTTGAATAGTTCGGCAGCGATGCCGTCAGCTTTGTTTGACTTAAGTTTGGATATAGCTATCTTCACTTCGTCAAGGTCGGGTAGGCGGAATTGTTGATCTGCGTCGCCGAGGTTGAGTGGTTCTATCTCCCTTACAGCGGAATTCGGTTCGTCATCGCCGTTATATAATTTGGAGAAGTGATCTTTCCATATTCTCAGCATCGACTGCGGTTCTACGATGTTCCCCTGATCGTCTTTACAGGCTTCGGTTCGTGGCTGGTACCCTTGCCTTGGGACGTTTTTTTTTTATCTAAGAAGCCGGTGTTCCTCTCTCCTCTTCTGCTCGTAGAGCTCGCGAGCAGCTCTAGTCCTTTTGTGCCGTGCCGTTTTGTAACGATTTTCCAAATCGCACAAATTTTGAATATCTTATTAACTTATTAAATAATCCTCATTATACAAATAGTAATTGGGTGGAGTAGCAGTCCGTATAGGGAACTAGGACCTAGTGAATTACAACTCTTAACCATTCCTGTGTGCGAGTAATTTTGTCAGGGATGGAATGACCTACAGTCTTAAGCCAAATCCGAACGTCTAATTTGAGAAAGATTTGAAAAATCCTCGCAAAGGGCAGTACTCGTAAAAAAAAACTTTAGATGAAACAGGCAGGGATTAGATCCAAGACTTCTAGCATGACAATTCAACTCACTAACGTGATGGTTACAACTACATAGTATCTATATGTTACAAGTAAAAATGGTCAAAAATGTCAAATTTTCTTTTCAAAATTCGATATCTCAATAACTACTCAATATTTTGAAACAAACATTAATATTTCGACGTATGTTAATAAATTCTACAAAATTTCAAAGGTACTAAAAATATTTTTGAACTAAAACCGAAAAATTGTATGTGTACAAAATTGATTTACAAAAACTGCTATAACGATTTTTAATAAAAAAAAAAAAAAAAACAAAAAACAAATTAATAAATCAGCTTTTTTTAATTTATTAAATATAATTATAAAACAAAATTATTTTATTGATAAATACCGCAGAGAATGCACGATTTCCTTGGCCTACATTTAAAAAAATCTGATTATAATTGAGAGAAGTTTATTTCAAAAATAAAAAGATTGTTAGCAACACAAAGCTAAATATTAGGGGCATCACAGCTTCTTTGTTGAAGTATCAAATTTTCTAAAAATCGTTTAAAGAATCGTGTTAAAAGTGCGAAAAAACGAGAAATAGTTTGGATACATTCAGTGTTTTTAAAAATTTAAATCTTGTAAACATATTTTTAAACTCATTATTTCAAGTGATGTAAAATTGTTTTTAATGAAAAAATCGGCTCTAGTATAGTGTTTTTAAACCTTTAGTTAACTATTAACAGACAAGTTGCTATAAAAAAATTCACACCTGTTTTTGTTTTGTTTGGAATTTAAACTTGCAACTGAGTTAACACCTCGCGCCAACACGCGCGACCATGATTTGCCAGATCAGCATAACGGCATTAAACCATAAGTTCCCACGATTGGTGGGTACCATATTGCGGTGCATTGAGGTGAATGCACGAATACCATCAAGGCTGCTGAAGAAGTAAATCAACGGTGCACGACGTTAGGTGTAATGTTAGGGAATTAATTATAAGTAAGTTAGTTCAAGTTTAGGACTAGGCGAGTGCAGTTAGAAATAAATATTATAACGTTTAAAGAAAAAAGTCTTTTATTTTAAACAGTAAGTCGAACCGTTGCGTTGGGCCAACCCCTCAGGGGTTGGCGTTCGCTTTTTTTTAACATACGAATCCGTGATTCGTTAATTAACTGCAATAGTTTTATCAAAAGCTGATATTAATTTAATCAATTTTTTATTTAATAGCAAGTCCTGTAGTAATGCCCAATTGCTTCTCAATATTTATTTAAACCAATTTAAAACAAAATGGACATATAGCCCACCCTTTACCATATTCTTTTGGCTACGGACAATATTTAGTGTAGCCACTTTTTTTTACAAAACCACTAACAAATAAATACTAGATTTCTACAAGTGGTCAACTTGAGTGCACTTGAAAATCTTGTACTTACCAAGAATACAAACATAGCTATGAAGGCACTTGAAGCGTTCTTTATCTTAAAACCCTTATGATAAAGATTCGACCACATTATTACATTGCAGTAAGTTTCCATTTTCATTTTGCTAATGTAAGTTGGCTTTCCTTATTATACGGTTTGTTTTTCCATTAGGAAAAATTACTTTGACAGAAGGCCTTATCAAAAAGTCCAACTGAGCTTTCCATGAAAAAACAAGAACTTTTCAATTCCCATCTATCAAGGTGTGTCTATATCCTTTTAGAAAGAGTGAAGTTATAGTACCTTCCTATGTTTCTGGCAAGTATTGTTGCAAAGGCTAAACACTTTTGTTTACTTTAAACTTTAATCAAAAGATAACAAGCCAAACACCGGAAGAGACATATACGATGTAAGTATATACCTATGGATGCGTTCTAGCTCTTACCAAGCCTTATCTCTATTTAAGGTATACAAACACAGGTACCTATGCTTAGGCTGCTCAACTAAGCTCATCCATTACCTGCAATTAGTTTTGTAAAATGCATTATCCCAAGTAAAATCAAATAGCAAATCATTTTGAAGTCTGTTGCTTGCTATCTAATCACATACACAGTCTAATTGTCTTTGTGAAAACGAAAAGCCCAAAGCTTAAGGTAAAAATAATACTAACCCTAACCCGAACCCGAAACCAGACCCATAAACAAGAAATGGAGTTGAATAAAACCGCAGCATCAGGTCCTCCTTTACGTTACTGATTGCCATTTCAAATTCTCCCATTCATCCTGTCAATTTGCCAAAACATTTTCATTGTTTGATGTTTTGGAGCACACAGTCTCTATTTTCGAACCAAAGGATTGCAATCTTTTAGGTGGTACCTGTACCTTTTCCTAAGCTTGTGCCTTTACCAATGCCTATGCCAATGCCATCATCGTCATCATCACAGCAAGTTGCTTAGGTATATAGAATGACCAGCAATACGTCCACTTTTATCTGTGCCCTCTCATTCATTTGGGGCAATTATGACCTCTGTGAAATTTCCTGACTTGATGTTTTCATTATGTTTTAGAAAGACAACCACAACTCGAAGGCGAGACGCCCACTTCATGATGGTATACTCCACTCAGTTGTACAGTCGACGACGCCACCGCCGCCGCCCGCCGCTCAACAGGATATTCCAAACATGTCCGAAGGGCAAATAAATGAATGAATGAATTAATGAATGAATGGATGAAGATGATGCTGAAGCAGACATGGGACCTGATGAGAACAAACAACATACCTAACACACACACACACACACTTTCTTCTTATGAAGCGCTCTATAGCACATGGACATACATAGGACAAACAGCAAAAAGCAAAGGACGAAGCTGAGCTTTAAATAATTTATCACCTCTGTACCTACTCATTGCAAGGAGCCTTTAATTTGTGTGTTTGTGAGTGAGTGAATGAATGGATGTGTGTGTGTGTTTGATTTGTTTGTATATTTGGACCATGTCCAACAACACAAATATACAAAGTGCTTATGCATTCATCGAAGATTTATTGCTCGCATGCATTTGATTTAGTTTTGTTTTGTAAGGACTAAGGGCCTTGGACTTGTATTGATGGTCGGTTGGGATAAATATTGTTTGTTAGTTGGTTTGCAATGATATATGTTTGTGTAAGTGTCATTGCTCATCTATACAAACATATAAAGGACTCTGATTATTGGCAATGTCAACCTTAAAGGATTAAAAACAAAAGGTTGACAAAAGAATGATAATTCATCAGTGATTTGATAGAAAAAATTCCGGAACTGGAACCTTAAATGTCAAGGCCTACATTTACAAAAAATTGGCAACTTCCAACTAGTTCCCTTAAAAACATGCACCTCTTGTTAATTTTTCGCAATAAACCAAAATTTCGTTTAAAGAACTTTAAAAAGTATAAAATTACTAAAGCAAATTGGAAAGATTTTTTGATAGGACTTTTAATTTGGTAAAAAACAAAAATTTTCAATAATTTTTTTTAAAGTTTCACTTGGATTTTTTTGTGTAGAGAAATAAGTTTGAAGTTAATATATTTATTTTGTTTACTTCTGACATCTGGTGGTTTCTTCTGAAAGAAGTCATAAATTTGACACTAAATATCTTTATAAGAAAAAGCATATGTAATACCTCCTTGGAAGAGAATTAGCCGCTTTATTCTTGAGCAAGGTTGGGAATTATTTTCGAACTGAGTATTGGTGTATTCTAAGCAGTGTTGAACTCAAGTTTGTGCAACCAGTTCATAGGATTGCTACAAATTCAAGGCTCACGATTCACTTCGTCAGCGGTAAATTTCTGACGAGGCAGAATTTCATTTCGTTATCTAATATAACAAACAAATTTGCTGTATCTAGTGTTCTGAAAACTAGGACGTTATTTCAAGAAGGCATCCACAGAGATTCATGCACAGCTCCTGCAACAATCAAACTTTATGCGGAATTCTTGAATCTCATTATCAACTGTTCTGGCGATCTGAATTGTTCCGCTGATTCTTAATTTAAAGCATTTGGACGTTTTTGTGAGAAACCGACAAGGACCGATGTTTTGTCAACAATACGGAAAAGCTTCATGTACTTAAGGTCAATATCATTCAAGAAAATCGTAAGCTATATATCCTTTTATAAATAGACATTTTACTTCGGATTGATTCTCATATCTATATAATTTGGTACAGACACTGAGGACATCTTTATCATCAAGTGACAAAAAGTCCACAAAAATGAAATGTGCTCATCCAATGTTCTTGAGGTACTTTGTTGAAAATTCCGTTTATATGCATTTTTACTTTAAATGATAGGTATGTAAATATGCTTTGAAGATAATGAGATACGAGAATTTTGAAATACTTTGAGTAACCTTTCTTCTACAAGCAAGCGTTTAGATGTTACAGTGGTTTCAAATAACGTAACATTTCAAAAATATCATTTTTTCGCACATTCTGCTTAAATATTGTATTTTGTATTAGAAATCATTGTGGGTAATAACAAAAGTTTTATTGTTTCTCTTTTTAAAAGTTTTATTCTTCAGACACTATATTTTTAAAGTAACACCTTTTTTTCCCTAAATTGGGAAAGGTTAAAAAAATTATTTTCCCATCTTAACTTTGTAAATATTAAAATTGTTTACTTTCTTTGTTAACTATTTAACTAATAACTTGATATCAACATCTAAAATGCAGACTTTCTAAGACAGTCAGGCTGCCATTAAATCATTGTTTCTACAAACTCTATAACAGTTTATAAATGTCGATTATATTTAAAAGAGATGGCCCAACTTTCAACATTCAACTTGAGTTGTGTGCCGGGTTATACAGACAGTGTAATTAATTTTAAAGCTAAAAACCTCCAAAGAAATATATTAATAATAAGCCATATTTTAAGAAATGCAAAAATTATATCTTTTGGAAATAACCAATTCATACAAAATCTATTTTCTGTCAAAACTATTATGTTAAGCATGTTAAAATAAAGAAAGCAAAAAAATACACACCTGGGTATACAAAATTTCCCTATTTCTTTGTATGAAGTCAACGTGATTACTATAGAAGTTTAAGCAATTCCTTAAAATTTTATTGGCATAGTTACAAAATAAAAATGGGTACTTTCGACAAAAAGCCATATTTCTTAACTCTAAAATGGAAATTTTGACACTTGTTAATAATGATGAAATGAATGATGTTCTTGGAAAATTGGAATGACCACGTTCTCATTAGTAAAGTTATTTTTTTTAAGGAGAAACCTTTATACGAGTCGAAAAAATGTTGGCTTAATTTCGTCAATATTTTTGCAGCGGTTTGTAAAAAAATTGGTTGTATTTAATTTGTCTATAAATTTTAACATGTTTAAAAAACCTCCTTCGACGTGATGAAAATTATATCAAAAGTAATACAAGTTTTTGTTCTTACAATTTTCTATCTGATATGCATAACTTGTTTTTTCTGCTTTAATCAAAGAGGGACAACTGCCACTTCTCCAACATATCTCGACCTTACTGCTTACTTTTTTTGAAATGTTGGCAAATGCGTCTGTTTTTCTTTTCAAATTCTATGGATAGCACTCTCTTCCCACCTTTGTTTTTTTAGTGCAATTTCACTTAATTTTGTTTTAAATAAATGTTTGTGTGCAGCTTGAACTTCCCTAAATAGAAGTTTTCCTGCGAAAGCCTTTGAATGAGATCCACTTTTTGCGTTTTTCTCAGTAAATATTATGTTTAATTTAATATTTTAAGGTGGTAGCTATACGAGTATTACCTAGTATTTCTTATGGTTTAACAAACTTAGTAAAAAAAAAGAAAATTGCTCTGCTTTTTATGGAGGTCATACAAAATTATTATGATGTTATCCTCAAACTATATATTGACCATGATTCTACCATTGAAACCATACAAATCTTCTTTTAAAGTAGTTTATAATTATTATTTGCTGGTAGTTTTATGTTAACCAAGTCTAAAAGCCTTGGAATTTTATATTTAAATTATAAATTTTGCATCATGTCCTTCAATTAGGATGTACAAACATGCAACCTTATGGAGCTTCTGTGTAATGCACACAAGCTTATTTATACCTTGATGGATGAATTTCTAAAATTTGTCTTACATGAATTTTCATCATGTAATCGTACGGGTATAATGCAAGTGAAAACATTCCTTCATTTCTCAAACTAATTGAACGTAAAGTATATCTTTTAGATTTGCAGCATAAATATGGACACAGGTACTAACGATGCAAGAATTATACCTATCAATTGAAATAATGATAGTAAATATTGTTTTTGGAGAGATTAGAGATTATAAGGAAAAAATATATCAAATATCATAATTTTGAAAATATGTATTGAATAAATTATATTCAATCTATTCGTTATATTAAAGTGTTTGGTAGTTTTGAATTATTATTTAATATTCCATACTTTGCTTTTGTTTAGAAAATCTTACCTGTATAAAGATTTGAGATATGAAGCTCTTTTATCTTTTTTGCATCATAATTGCCAACAAATCATAATAAATCAAACATTTAAAATGAGTTTTCTCTAAATAAATACATAAATATCATTTTCCAACTATTCATAAATCAATACTAAAAGTTTTGTTCAGGGCTGTCGTTTCAGCAAATTTTCAATACATTGAAATTGAAACTAATTTTTATATTGCATCAATATAAACTAAAACAATAAGCTCAAGAGTTCGATTGTTAAGGTTCTTAATCAATTCTGAAAAATTGGCTAGAAACTGTTCAAAAGTTTAACTTTCTCAACAAAACTTAATTTTTTAAATTATTTTTTTGAAAATCGCTAGAGTTGTTTTTGTTTTCAGGTTTTTAGGAAATATTTCCTGTATTTTTTAAATTGGAGTTTCGAAGTTTTTGACGAGTGACAATTTGAGGATGAACAGGACCTTGAACAATCATAGCCTCCAGGCTGTACATAAGCCCACAAGGACATTATTCAATATAAATCCTTAAAATATTGATGCATTTTTATGACCGACCAGCTTGAGTTCACATATCAGCAATGATTTGAGAGGATTAAGACCTGAATCTTTTTGCAAAATAAAGTTGAATGTCGTTTATAAAATCCGTAGTTTCAAAGGTCCACTGGCCGAGAAGGTGTTTCACGATGATTCAGTGTATCGTGTTTAATCTTTTTCTTTTTTGCAGTGAAATTTAACAACCTAAATGTGTTTTTAAGAATGTCAAATATCAAAAAAAATTACAGCTTTCATTCGTTCGAGTTTAGTAGCCACTTACTTAGACAGCTCTGGTTGTGTCCTTTCATTCTGGAATTCCTAAACTTTACCAAAATTGCTTAGAAGACTTCTGCCTAAGCCATTATGTGGGAGCAGAGGCCCAGTTCACCCAGTGGCATTTTGCCATTGCATTGTTATTTTATAGAACATCTGTCTGCATTTCTCTATGGGATAAATAATTGTTTTTATTAAAAGGAAACTTAGAATAAATTTTATTATTTTTGAAATATTTATTCCTTATCTCTCCTATAAAACAATAATTCCTTAGCAAATATGTAAGTTTTATGGCTTCCACAATTAAAAACGTGCCGAATACATAATCTATTATATGCACATATGAATTGTACAATACAATTTCTTAAAACGTGCTCATGGATATTATTTACTTAAATTTACTTTAATATTTATTTCTGTCTTTAAATACAATTTTGTATGTACATAGGTATACTTTATAGTGAATTCTGTTTTTTTTTTTATCGATCGTAATTGTTTTTAATAGCTCTTGATTATGTCACGTATAAAGACGTTCGGTAATTTTTGGTTTTTTTTCTTGTGAGAAAATAATATAAGCTTCTATAAAAAGAAGGTTAAGAAGCTCGTTAACACAATTTGATCACCAGATTTTGATAAATTCTGACATTCACAACTAACATTATGTGAAATACAAAAGTGGAGAAAGATGATGCTTGTCTGTTCGGATATAGACTAAAGTTACATTTTAATTAAACCTTTCGAGATTTCTTTTTGACTTTTTATTAAAAATTATTGAATTATAAATTTATTGATATTTATTTATCGATGACAAGTAAGAGGTTACTGCCTTTATTCATACTTACTTTTGACAGTAAACAAAGTCTCGAGGAGATTTATCAAGTAAGATCAATCTTGGGCATATCCGTTAAAATTGAACCACTCCGAAAATCTTAAGTTGTTCCGCAGTTCAAACGTTGCCAAGCTGTTGGTCATACCCAAAAATACTGCAACCGAGAGTTTGCTTGTGTAAAGTGTGAAGGAAAACATGCAACTAAAAATTGTCCTATGATCAAAGATCAGAAAGCAAAATGTGTGAACTGCCAGGGTAATCATCCGGCAAGCTATAGAGGCTTCCCAGTTGGCAAAGAATTCCAAGAGTTCAGAAGCAAAAATACATCTGCTTGAGACAAACCCAGAAACACAGTAAATACCGAGTTAACTGCAGAAAACAATACTAAGAAGGAACCGCCTAAAAAGGCTGTCCAAAGTAAAAGCGATGGAAATAAAGCCTATTCTCAGATTGTTAAAAATGTGAGGATCAATGAAGAGACTTTCATAAGAGAAATGCTACAAATTATTCTTCAAAGAATTGATAAACAGGATTTGAATATCAAACAGCTAAGCGAAAAAGTCGCTCTTAAAAAACAATGATGGACAGAACACTTAAAATCGCTACATGGAATGCAAACTGTCTCCCATGGCTACAAAGTGACCATGAAGTGGAACATGAAGTACCTTAACATTTTCTAATAAAAGACAAAAAGATATAAAATATCCTTTTCGCTGAACATCTTGCGAATGTGTTTAAGCCATACTCATCAAACGCGGCTGAAAATAGCTTACAGTTTTGTTGATAAGATGGATGAAAGTGAAATACCAATTGTAAGACTTAAAGAAATAATCACTATATGTTTACATCAACACCACCTACAGAAGTGACGGTTTACAGACCAATATCGCTTATACCAATTATGGCAAAAGTTTTTGAAAAACTGGTTTTGAAGAGACTTAGCAAAATCATAGAAGAAAGAAGGGTAATCCCAAACCATCAGTTTCACTTTAGAAATAAACATTCCATGATAGACCAAGTTCAAAGAATATCGGATGTAATAGAAAAAACATAAGAAGAAAAGCAAGTATGTTCAGCTATTTTCTTAGATGTTGCTCAAGCTTTTGACCAGGTTTGGTATGAGGGAGTTGAGTACAAACTGCAAAGGGATCTTCCCAGGCAGTACTTTGAAATATTAAAATCGTACATCTCAAACCGATTGTTTAGAGTAAGGTACGATCAAGAATACTCGGAATTGAAGAAAATAGAAGCCGGTTTACCACAAGGAAGTGTCCTAGGTCCTACCCTGTATTTACTATACACAAGGGATATTCCAGTTGGTAATCACACCATATTGGCTACTTTTGCAGATGATACCGCAAATTTGGTACCCGACAAATGTGTCTCTAAGCAGCAGTAAAACTACAAAATGCCGTCGACACAGTGAGAGCTTGGACCGGAAAAAGGCGTTTCAAACTCAATGAAACAAAATCTTCACATATAAACTTTACAAATAAAAAGATAAACAATATTCCAATATTCATTAATAATCAAGCTGTACCTTATGCCAATACGGCCATATATCTTGGAATGACTTTGGATGCAAAGCTAAAGTGCAAAAATCACATCAAAAAGAAAAGAGAAGAACTAAACTTGAAATATAGACAAATGTACTGGTTACTTGGTAACAACTCTGATTTATCAATCCAAAATATAAAAGAGGCTGTGATGCGACCAACACTAATAACTTCTCATCCAGTCTGTCGATTTTTTTTGATTAAAAGTTTGTCTTTATGTACTCGTATCAATTTTAACCAAATTTTGCGTACTATTTTTTGTAGATTTGTGAGAAAATAATATAAGCTTCTATAAAAAGAAGGTTAAGAAGCTCGTTAACACAATTTGATCACCAGATTTTGATAAATTCTGACATTCACAACTAACATTATGTGAAATACAAAAGTGGAGAAAGATGATGCTTGTCTGTTCGGATATAGACTAAAGTTACATTTTAATTAAACCTTTCGAGATTTCTTTTTGACTTTTTATTAAAAATTATTGAATTATAAATTTATTGATATTTATTTATCGATGACAAGTAAGAGGTTACTGCCTTTATTCATACTTACTTTTGACAGTAAACAAAGTCTCGAGGAGATTTATCAAGTAAGATCAATCTTGGGCATATCCGTTAAAATTGAACCACTCCGAAAATCTTAAGTTGTTCCGCAGTTCAAACGTTGCCAAGCTGTTGGTCATACCCAAAAATACTGCAACCGAGAGTTTGCTTGTGTAAAGTGTGAAGGAAAACATGCAACTAAAAATTGTCCTATGATCAAAGATCAGAAAGCAAAATGTGTGAACTGCCAGGGTAATCATCCGGCAAGCTATAGAGGCTTCCCAGTTGGCAAAGAATTCCAAGAGTTCAGAAGCAAAAATACATCTGCTTGAGACAAACCCAGAAACACAGTAAATACCGAGTTAACTGCAGAAAACAATACTAAGAAGGAACCGCCTAAAAAGGCTGTCCAAAGTAAAAGCGATGGAAATAAAGCCTATTCTCAGATTGTTAAAAATGTGAGGATCAATGAAGAGACTTTCATAAGAGAAATGCTACAAATTATTCTTCAAAGAATTGATAAACAGGATTTGAATATCAAACAGCTAAGCGAAAAAGTCGCTCTTAAAAAACAATGATGGACAGAACACTTAAAATCGCTACATGGAATGCAAACTGTCTCCCATGGCTACAAAGTGACCATGAAGTGGAACATGAAGTACCTTAACATTTTCTAATAAAAGACAAAAAGATATAAAATATCCTTTTCGCTGAACATCTTGCGAATGTGTTTAAGCCATACTCATCAAACGCGGCTGAAAATAGCTTACAGTTTTGTTGATAAGATGGATGAAAGTGAAATACCAATTGTAAGACTTAAAGAAATAATCACTATATGTTTACATCAACACCACCTACAGAAGTGACGGTTTACAGACCAATATCGCTTATACCAATTATGGCAAAAGTTTTTGAAAAACTGGTTTTGAAGAGACTTAGCAAAATCATAGAAGAAAGAAGGGTAATCCCAAACCATCAGTTTCACTTTAGAAATAAACATTCCATGATAGACCAAGTTCAAAGAATATCGGATGTAATAGAAAAAACATAAGAAGAAAAGCAAGTATGTTCAGCTATTTTCTTAGATGTTGCTCAAGCTTTTGACCAGGTTTGGTATGAGGGAGTTGAGTACAAACTGCAAAGGGATCTTCCCAGGCAGTACTTTGAAATATTAAAATCGTACATCTCAAACCGATTGTTTAGAGTAAGGTACGATCAAGAATACTCGGAATTGAAGAAAATAGAAGCCGGTTTACCACAAGGAAGTGTCCTAGGTCCTACCCTGTATTTACTATACACAAGGGATATTCCAGTTGGTAATCACACCATATTGGCTACTTTTGCAGATGATACCGCAAATTTGGTACCCGACAAATGTGTCTCTAAGCAGCAGTAAAACTACAAAATGCCGTCGACACAGTGAGAGCTTGGACCGGAAAAAGGCGTTTCAAACTCAATGAAACAAAATCTTCACATATAAACTTTACAAATAAAAAGATAAACAATATTCCAATATTCATTAATAATCAAGCTGTACCTTATGCCAATACGGCCATATATCTTGGAATGACTTTGGATGCAAAGCTAAAGTGCAAAAATCACATCAAAAAGAAAAGAGAAGAACTAAACTTGAAATATAGACAAATGTACTGGTTACTTGGTAACAACTCTGATTTATCAATCCAAAATATAAAAGAGGCTGTGATGCGACCAACACTAATAACTTCTCATCCAGTCTGTCGATTTTTTTTGATTAAAAGTTTGTCTTTATGTACTCGTATCAATTTTAACCAAATTTTGCGTACTATTTTTTGTAGATTTTATTTTTTTATGAAAAAAACTAATTGTTGGATTTGTGTACAAAAATTACTGAATATCGCAAAAAAACATTTTCTGTGAAATAAAATAAGTTTGAAGCCAATATTTTTAATTTTTGAAAAGCTATTTGAGTCGAAAATCAATTTTTACCAACTTTTATTAATTTTTGTTTAGGTTTTTATTTTTTGTAAAAAAAAAACTGTCAATTCGATTTTTCTCAAACTTTGTCCTAGCGTTGAAAACAATATTTCTTATAAGCAAAAATTAATCAGAAGCTATTATTTCAAATCTTTGAAAGATATTTTAGTCGAAAATCATTTTTACCAACTTTTGTTAATTTTTTTCCGGTTTTTAATTTTTTGTAAAAAAAACTGTCAATTCGATTTTTCTCAATGTATGTCCTAATGTTGAAAACAATATTTCTAATAAGATAAAATAAGTTTGAAGCCTAAATTTTAAGTTTTTGAAAAAATATTTGAATCGATATTCAATTTTTACCAACTTTTTTTTTAGATTTTTATTTTTTATAAAAAAACGGTCAATTCGGTTTTTCTCAAAATATTAACAGATGTCAAAAACATTATTCTTCGTTGCACAAAATTGTTTTGGAGATGAAATAATATTTTAGTCGTAAAATTTGGAGGTGACCATATTTTTTTTAAAGTTTTTTGATTTATAAAAAAAATCGTTAAATGGATTTTTATAAAAAAATATATTTCTTTAATATCACGTTACAATATATTATATAAAATTTAATTCAAGTCTCTAGCGTTTTTGGTTCGTAAGATATTTAGGTTTAACCAAAATGTTCACCTTTTTTTCAAACTGCTATGGTAAAAAACCACAAACGCAATTTTCTTGAGAGCTCTTTCTGCATCTTTCTGTCTTATTATCTGTATAACAAAATTTATTTGAAATCGATATCTCTTCTTGTTCTTGAGCTATGGACAACGAAAAAAACGTCGCGAACGTACGAACGTACGAACGTACGTACACACGCACACAATTGAATTAAAAATGATTTTGTGTTTGTGAAAATGGCAAAATTTTTAAATTCGCTGAAAACAAACAGGCACTTTTCTGAAGTTAGATCTGGATGAGCTAAGCCACTTTGTATTTGCTACAGCTTTTAAATTAAATCCATTGGCGAGGCCAGAAATCTCTTTCATAGCAAAAAACTACACATTTTTAGATTTATTTAGAAACATTATATTTAATAAGCTATTAATTTACTAATCAACTGCCATTTAACACGCGAAATAAAAATTTGTAGGGATTGGTTGATATTTCATTTAAAATAAATAAATTTAAAAATATTCGCAGTGGTTCACAGTAATTGACAAACACAATGCCATTCAATTAATTCATTGAAAAATAAATAAGTAGTAAAAAATATCATTTTTAAAAAATTGGCTTTAGCAGTGTCTTGGGCATCTTTGTACATATTTTAAATGTAGGATTTATATTATGAAACTTGATTAAATTTTGTTTTATTACATCAACGATTTTTACAATTATTCTACTTCAAAACCTTGGAAAACATTTGATCACTTTGAAAGTAATGCTTTTTATCAACCGCCTTCGATATTCATTTTGATGTCGTGCCTGTGTTTTATTTGCTATTTTTTTCGAACGCTGTATTTAAATATGTACTTTTTACATAGGTATTATAAACAAGTAATCAGCTATATATTGTTTTAGTATAATCTTAAAAAAATACCTCAATTTAAAACCTTTTTTTTCATCTTGATAGCATTCTAAATCAATAAACCAATAAATTAAGTCAAAAATATGTTCTATTAATAAAACTAATTACATATGTATGTATATCCATTATCTTTGACATATTTTGCACAGAATTTGAAATTGTGTTTGCATAATAAATACAAAAAAATGTTTTATTTAGGAATATTAAAAAGTCTTTCAACCCAAAATATAATTACATACTTAGATATTTTAACCACACATCGTAGATAATACTGTTTTTTTTTTTTCTTTAAAAAATCAATTGTAAAATAAAATCAGTGTCAAGACTCAAGACAATACGAACAAATTTTTAAATTAAACAATCAACAAGCCAAAATGAGTGCAATGACAACAACAATTTATTCACCGCAACTTCAAGACTCTTATGAAGCGACGACAACTTTGTCAATTCGGATGATACTAATGATAAGAGACCCTCAGTTAGCAGCGTTGTGCTAAAAAATAAACTTATCTAACCACATATGCTATGCAACAATTTGTTTTACACTCATTTTGATAATCTGAGAAGCTTCTGTTGTTTTTTTAGAGTTTAACAAATAATAGCAATACAATATGAAATTGTAAGTACATTTTTTGAGGAATTTTAGTAAGCTCCTAGTTTGACAGATGATTTTGCTAACTTTATATAATTTTAGCCTCTAATCATCTTCTAATAGTTCACTAATGTAAAAATAGAAAATTGGTGTTCTTACTTTTAAATAAATCCATTTGACTTCTGAGCTTCTGACATTTTAAGTTTCCAATATCAAGATTTTATTGCTTCGTATTTGTATTGTAATAGTTTAAAAAAGGATAAAATAAATAAAGTCTTTAAAAAGATAATAAATTAGTATTTAGTACATTTGTATATATTAGTTAACTTCACGCTGTTTACATTTTCCCATAAGCTTAAAAAAACTGCAATTAATTGTTAAACTCTACTGTCTTGACTATAACGTCTGGTTCTGATAAGAAGATTTAAACAAAAAGCAAACAAACAAAAATTCTAGGTACATTGAAGCTTGAGGGGAAGAATGTAAGAATAATAATACTCGTAATTTGTTGCTTTTTTTTATTATTATTATATTTTCTTATTATTCTACACATATTATGTTTGCAATGAGGTTCAACAACATGTTGCAGCAATTAGTTCGTTTGTTCTCTTCGAGTAAACCGGTGCTGTTGGTGGTTCTCTAAATAAACTGATACTGAGCTTAGTACGTACGAACAAAAATTCCATAAATACGTAAAGAATTAACTCAAGTTAAATCAGATTGTTGTACGGTTGCTGTGGGGACTGTTTCATTATAAGTTTTATTTAAAACAAAAATATAAATTAAATTTTCACATAATGTTGACAATAATTGAAGATAGCTTTGGACAATCCGAAGATCCATTGACCAAGAAAATGGTTCCAGTTCGACGTTTTACACTTTCAAATAGTCAAATGATTGTTCAGGTGAGTTGAAGGTGTTAGAATTTTAGTTAAAAAAATTAAAAACCTAACAAACATATAAGCTATGACATCATTTAATGGAGTGTTTTTATAGGGTTTGAAATTTTGAGAGTAGAAACTTTTTCTTTGAAATATGCCCAATTGAATACTTAGCCAATAAAGAATGGTCTTAAAATAAAACACAACATTTGCATTTCATCTAAAAGGTCAATGTAAAATCTCTCAAATAAATGTAAAATAAGTTAATTTTAATAATAGACTTAAATATTTTCCTATTTAAGAAATTTATTGATCATTCAGAAATCGGTTTTATTGAATTTAATATTTCTTCCGTTTGTTATTGTTTGGCCATTTTTCTTAATTTATAAAACCCACTTTTTGTATGAGTTCTGCAAAAAACGTATTTACAATTTTGGGCATAACAATTTTTTTAAATTTTTCACTGCATTCATTTTAAAAATATATACATTTGTTCCATCCCAAACACCTTTCTCTAAAATTAGTATCAAGAGAAGTGAAAGTTTCTTATACATCAAAATAATTTAAAAAAAAAATATTTTACGTACATTTATAAAAATTAATGTAGCCTTCAAAATAATTGTTTGTTACATAAATATTCTATTTAAAAGTACATTTTATTCAATAAACAACATTATAACTGTTTTTCATGGACGTAAAGATTTTTTTAATATTTTGTGTGATTTCAAAAAATCTTGTTAATCAATACAAATTAAAAATCTTGTAAAAACCGAAAATTCATCACAAGGTGCAATGGTTGTTAAGTTTGGTTTTTAAGTTGAAGTAGACTAATATTTCTATTATATAATAGTTGGTCAACAAAAAATTTAATTTTGTTATGTTCTACATTTGTTTGTTTAACAAAAGCTCAAAACAATTATAGTTTTTTAGGAATTGAAAAAAGGGGAGAAATTCAACTCGAATAATTTGCGTTTGTTTAAATTTGTTTGTTTAATAAAAACTTCAAAAAATATATTGAAATCAAACTTATTTTATCATTTACAAAGTATTGTTGTTAATTTTTAGCCATTGTTTTAAAAAAAAAAACATCCCAGTGATAACTTTTTTACAAAACAAGACTGGGATGCGATCTACACTGATAACTTCCCATCCCGTCCGTTGATTTTAACAGTATTTTGTGTTGTTTGTTGAGAAAGTAGTCAGTTAATTTTTCAAAAAACTAAAAATTGTCATCAATAATTTGCATATGATGAAAAAGTTTTATTTGAAAACATATTTTTGCTAACAAGATTTGCATTCTAATTTTGTAGATATTAATTTTTATGAAAAAACTGCCGGATTTTATAAAAAATTTACTGAGCAATATTTTGTTTAAGACTAAATTAGTTTGAAGCAAATATCCTGAATTTCTGAAGATACATATATTTGAGTAGAAATTTAATTTTTACCAAGTTTAAGTAGGTTGTGTTTTTTTAGGTTTCTATTGTTTGATTAGAAAATTGTAAATTTGATTTTTCTTAAAACTTTTATCGCTGGTGTAAGTGGTTCGTGAAATATAAGTTTACTTTTTGTTTAAGTGGCTATGGTAAAAGAATCACCAACTCAATTTTTTTGACAGTTCTTTCTGCAATATTTTCTGTATAACAACATATATTTTAAGTCAATATCTCTACTTGTTTTTGAAATATGGAAGACGAAAGCTTACCGCACAGACACACATATCTCTAAAACTCTTTGATTTAGATTCAAGAGACCTTAAAACGTCGAGAAATGTCAGAATTTTCAATTTGACACATTTTTATTAAATTCATACCTTATTAGAAAATTCCAAAAAAGAGATCATTTATGAGATAAGTAACCAACATTAAGTAATACAAATTTTTGTCTGCATGCAGCAACTTAAGGATTGAAGTGCAAAATTATGTTCGATTGAAACTTCAAAGTGTTCATTAATTTTAAGCAATTCCCATACATTTCTTTCTAAAAATTACCTTTACCGACCTTTCATTATTCTAAAACGCTAAACATATTAAAACAAAAATCATAAAATTACAAACAAGTTCAACATATTCAACTATTAAAAAATAACATACTTAGCTCAGTTCTTCAAAAAACTTTACTTGGATCACTTCTGTTCTTTACAAGCCAAATAATTAACAAATAACAACTAAATAAATATATTTATGTTACACTTCATTATACCTACAAACAAAGTAAAAATTTGTAAAACAAATTTACATTGGCACTCAACTTTTCTTACATTTCTTCAACTTTAAACACCTGTTTGCTAATAAATTATCTTTAAATAATTGGGACTAATTTATCTTTTTAGCAAAAGAGGAGGAAAAATGTTGTTGTTTTTTCTGCGATTTAAAAATTCATCACTGTTTATAATATTTTTAGTAATTAGTACCAAAAATATCTTCTTACTTATCGCAACTTCCTTTTTATCGATTAAAACTACGATATTTTCCATTCCTCTAATAATTTGTATAATTTCAAGATTACTATTTGCTTTAATTGGCACATATTTTCCAGTATATCACTAAATCTTTGCCTAGCAAATTTCATTCCCTTTTCAAGAAAGCTGTTTACTTCTTTGATTTTAGAATTATATTAAATTGAATACAAAAATCTTTATATAATCATAATAAATTTAAAATTTCGAGATAAAAAATCACACATTTCGTTTCTTCGATCAAAACGATTCGTGGAAATCATTTTAATTCTTAGGAGAACAATTTCACAGCAACAGGAACTAATAGTTCAAATTTAAGAAACCCCTATGGCGTAAAAATGTTGCTTTTTGTATAAATCACTTTCCAAGCAAACCCCGATAATTCGTTATTTCTACGAAAAAATGTTTCTTCAAAAATCATTACATCATTATGTTATTTTACAATCTTTTCAACCAAATGTATATTTTTTTTTTTAATAATAAAACATTTTCAGTTTAGCCAAAAATCCTAGAGAAACAAATAAGAAAATATTTACCATTTAACATGAAAAACAGACAATACGTAATGAACTTCGAAAGAAAATGAAATAGAATTTTAATATTTTCATTCTTTAGTAGAAAAGGAAACTGCTCCTAATACATAGTATTTTAAAATCAATACTCAGAATTAATTACATTGGTTACACAGTTTAGTTTATATACCTGTTAAATGTTTTAATTTATTTTTCATTGATACAACTTATCTTAACTTTTGAAGCAGTATACTGTACTAAGTAAAGTTTGTTTAAGTTCTTTTTAAAGAGTCCAACAAGATTTCACCAAAAATAGGAAAGGTTTATAAGAACTGCTTTGTTAGTTGTAAAAATATTTCTATAGGATTCAAATTTAAATCTTGTTTAAATTCTAAACACCCTTTCCAAATTTCACGTTACTATAGTTACTGTGGTATAAATATCCATAGACAATTATCGAAAATATACCCATACACATCGCATAACGTTATTGCATTAATTCAAATACGATAGTTCCAAAAATTTACAATAAATACACTTTGATTCTATGTTTTCTCAGAACTTTCGATTTTCGACTAAAATTGTAGAAATAATTGTTTCTAAAAGATCAATACAGCTTAGAAAGAAACAATTCAATTAATCCAGAACCAAGAAGAAAAGGGACAGTATGATGCCTTCCTGAGAATCAATTTGATTTCCACGTACGTATTTTAAGGTAGTGTTTCTTTCGTATAGAAATCCTCAGGAGATGTTTCGAGAGGCATCTTGTTATTTAACGCAAGCAATTAATTAGGATTGAACATATCATGATTGTTTTGAGTTTTCAGAATTGTTCACTTACATGACTAATTGTCAAAATCACAGTTTCATTTTTCACACTAAACAGAATAATTGCTGATAAAAAGCCTTCCTCAGTACTAACACAAGTTTTTGAATGAAGACATTCAAAACTCTTACAATATCTCAAGTATAATTGAATTGCATTCGACCAAGTGCAACGACTATAGCCAAAGATCTAGTAAAACATTTTCTCAACATGCATATAGCCAATCAAAATTCAATAACCATTTCGTATATTGCCTAAAGCAAATTTCGATACTAATCTCTCATACTTAATTCCAAAATATAGGTCATAACCCTGGGAGCCACAGTGACCAGTATTAAAGTTCCCAACACCAAAGGTGTCATTGACGATGTTGTCCTTGGATTCGATGAAGTTGCAGGTTAGTTTCAATTTCATTTTCAATCACAGATCCAATGTCAAAAATTCACTGAAACGAACCATCATCGTCATCATTTTGAAAACCCAGGCTACCTTAATCCCAAAACGAATCCTTATTTTGGTGCGACTGTTGGCAGAGTAGCTAACCGCATTGGAAATGGGACCTTCAACTTGGATGGCAAGCAAATAACAGTTAGCAAGAATCTCATTGGCAAACATACCCTGCATGGTGGATTCATTGGCTTTAACAGTGTCCATTGGTCCGTAGTGGAGGTGGTTCCAGAAAAATGTTCTTTGATTTTGCAGCATGTATCGGCCGATGGACAAGAGGGATTTCCGGGCGAAGTAATGGCTACCGTACACTATCAACTAACAGCGGATAACTGCTTGCATATGCGTTTTAACGCAACTACAACGAAATCCACTCCCGTTAACATGACCAACCATTCCTATTTCAACTTGGCCGGCCACGTAAGTAAATCCAGGTGACGTTAAATGCAAAATGAATTTGTTTTCACAAAGGAACTTTCTCTGCATCTTTCTCCTTTTTCCGCGTCCCTACCTCGATTTCTATGTCAATGTCTATATCCCTTAAAACTACGCACATCATCATCAGGGAGCAGGTAAAGGTGCTATTTTAGAGCATAGGATTCACATCAAAGCGGATAAGATAACCGCCACCGATGACGATGCCATTCCCACCGGTGAACTGCAGGACGTTCAGGGAACTGCTTTTGATTTCAGAGAATTGACCGAGCTTGGACCACGTATTGCCGAACAATCGGGCAACGGATTCGATGACAACTTTTGTGTCAACCTGGATAACAATGGGATCACTGTGATTGCAAAGTAAGTGTATACTGGCGTCATCAGTATACCAATGCAGCAGCGCAGCAGCAGCGTAACGTTGCGTTGCGTTGTGGTGGTTAAGTTTGGAGATATCCTTGAAAGGACTTGTGCTGTGCTGGTTTTTGAGCTAAAAAGCGGGTTCTTTGGACGTTTTCTTTTGTACTAAATTTTGTTGGTTACGTTTCTCTTACATGTGACATGTGTTGTTTACAGGGCAATTCATCCAAAATCGGGTCGTTGGATGGAAGTGGCAACTGATCAACCTGGCATACAGTTCTACACGGGTAATTTTTTGCCAAATACAATGAAAATGGTAAGTGATATAATTGAGAATAATTGGTCATTATTTAACTTTGTGTGAAATTCTATTGAATGGTGTTTCTGTGTATGACATTTCAATCTATGACATTTTATTCCGTGGAAATTAAAAGTGAGGTTTTCTTAGAGGAATTTACACTTCAGTAGTCCATTTAACTTGATTAAACATTTTGTCCTGTTATAAGGGTATGTACCAACTGTTTACGCACTGGGGTTTGGAAAATTTGTGTTCAAAATTAATCGTGAATTATCTGAAATCATCAAGAAAAGTCTGCACTCATTGGACAGATTACTTAAACGAGAAGTTAATCTTAAGGAACTTTTAATTAAAAATTTCATTTTTAATAGCCCTCTATTTGTTAGCTGTCACTTTTAAAGCTGTCATTTTTTGACATATGACGAGGAAAACATATGCCTACACTAAAAAATAGCAATACGTGCCTCAATAATGCATTAAAATTGTTAAAACTCACTACAACAATAGTGAAAATGTAGCTGTTATCAGTTCCCAAAACTAAAGCACTATGTGCAGTCCTGAAGCACCTATGATATGTTCAAAATGTGAAAAAAACTTAAAATGCGAGTTCAAGGAATTTAAGCAAAAAAACACATCTAAGAGCTGTAGTCCCTAGTATTAACTAAAACTCCACAAACGACATTACACTGTATTTGTGTAAGGACTTTATAGCCACAAGTCCTTAAATTTCTGTAAAGTCAGCCCAGTCAGTTCAACCAGCGTTGTATCTTTTAAGTCCTTAAACTTCATAAAAATGATCCGGATTTTCATTGAAAAATCATCTTCAGTAATTTTCACCTCAAAAAAACCGTTGTTTCACCTTTTTGGAACTAAAAGACACCAAAATATCTGCGGTAAAAAAAGTGAGGAATACAAAATAAATGTTGGTGTGCCTTAGGGCTGAATTCGTTTTCGATCGAATCATTTATCATGTTTATTCATAATCTCCTGTTAGAAACTTCTCATCCATTTACAAGCTTTACAATCCACTTTTACACAGATGAATATACAGAAAATCCACAATCCACTTTTACACAGATAAATACAGAAAAAAATGAAGTTGTTGGTGGAGATGTGTAATCTGAACGACTGAAATTAAGTCTCTCATTTCGCCTTACCAATCAGGTGGGATTTTTCGCGATAGGTAGTCTTGTCCTGGTTTAAAAAAACCTTATGTCAACTTCGGCTATCCGTATTTACTCAGATATGCAGAACGCTATTAAATCTCTTGACCCTGTCTCTACAAAATCTAGAACAATCCATAATGTTGTAGATCATTTCTAATGGAGATGACACAAAAGATTGATATTCACCTTTGCTGGGTGCTGGGCCAGAAATTGTTTAAAAAAAAAAAACATTCTACCAGTTTGGCTAATGTCAGCATACCAACCGCTACTTGTTAACTATAGCTAATGCAAGACGCCACATCACCACCTGTCAGGTCACAAAAAAAAAACATATGGCGTACACTAGATTCAAAGAGCTCAAGGTATTTGCTATCCCTTAGCAGATCGCAGGTGTCATAACCGAGCACTGCCTTATAGGAAAGCACTCCGTCGATTTCGTACATTTTCTGTTCTCACCATTATTTTATTGTATTGTGCACTTGCAAAATAGTCAGTTGCACTATTCCTCTCAAGCAATTCAGTAATACTCACACCTTTCGGAATGTTCATCAGTATACCCTCGAGCCCAACTTTGGTCGTACTTTCAATTACAGAGATTCGTTCTTTCGCCGAACTACACGAATGTCGAATGCTTTACCGCACTCTGCTTTTCCCAGTCATTGCAATATTCAGGATTTCATAAAAAATGTTTCCGAACCTCCTTTCAAACCCTCTCCCCCTTTTCTAATGGTCAAGCTGCGTCTTGGCATCATGAGGGTTTCAAAAATCCCCTGAAGTTTATTTTACACAAAATCATGTTTTTTTAAATTTTGTGTTGATCTTTAGTCTTAAAGTTTTTCAGATTTTTAATAGTCTTGGAAAAATAAATTTTTATAATACCAAACATCATAAAACCAAAATGTATGAAATTGGTTCAACTTGAACGCCCTAGACGTTATAACAACCCATTTAAACTTAATAACTCAACCGATTAACGAGCCTTTATTAGCAATTTAATTTTAAAATTGTTCTTTTGTTCACATTAAACATCAACATTTTCTCGGAGCTTTGTACGTAGAAAACATATTTTCTAGTCTTCCTATGGCCCCTATTAAAAATTAATAACACAAAACTCACATATGTAGGTAGATAGTTGTAGCCTTACTTATGTATGTATATAAAACAAAAAAAAATGTCAAGGATAAACCTAAACGATTGAAATGTCTTCCCCAAGTCCCAATTACATCCTACATATTCATATATCTATCTTTCACCTTCATTCTGGTTTATTTTGTGTTATTTTTTGTTACAACCATTTTGCTGCTTGCAGCCATAAAAATTACCCTCTGAATAAAGTTTTCTCTAGGGGCAATTTAAAATCTAATCTCATATACCTACTTGAATTAGAACGAAAAAAATCAAGTGTTTTCCATGTTAAAAATGCTGTCTTTATAGAAAAAAATGTATTTTTATTATCTTTTATTTAAAAAAAGGAACGTCCTATCGATGGAAAAGAGCAAGCAAACTATAGTAGACAAGGTGCATTTTGTTTTGAAACTCAAGGATATCCCGATGCAGTTAACCATGTGAGTTACCTTTATACAAGAAGCTATTTTTGTGGAGCTTTTACATTGTGAGATAAATTATATTTTTTCTTTTATTTTCAGGCAAACTTTCCGAATGTTATTTTGAATCCTGGCGAGAAATATGAACATAATGTAATTTACAAATTTGGAGTGAATGCATAGGGGAAGAAATGATATAATAATTTTATTTTGTGTTTTAACATACATAACTTATATTAAGAGTTTTATATAATAAAATTGATAGCGTAAATTGTAACGATTCTTTAAAATTGTTCTGAATGAAAGGTGACATTTTTTTAAATACGATTTTTTTTATTAAAAAACGAACTGCCGGGTATTTTCTTAGATTCACGATTCTGAATAGCTTTGAGGTCATTTTGTGACTTGAAGTAAGTATTAAAAGTGATGAGCAAAATAATTGACACATTAGAGTTAAAAAATGTTCATTAATATCGGCATGAAAGTTATTTTTTAAATAATGGTTTTAAGTAGCTAGAATAAAAAAAGATACTGAGAAAATATTTCTCTCTACAAAATATAACGTTCTCGAAATCTATTATTTTTTAATTTTGCAAACAAAATTATATCCTGCCAAGTAAAAGTGCAAAGTTTTTCATAAAATTTACAAAGTGAAAAGGCGTTTCGGTATTCAATTTTTACACTCTATTTAAAAATAAGAGTTTTCCATCATTCCAAAACACTATATTTTGAAAAGTTGCAAAGTAAATCTAGGTTTGTATTTATTAAGACCAAATAGTCAGTTGTATGTAAGTAACTTAAATAATAAATAAAACATAAATTAGTCGATCAGATAATAATACTTAAAAGAGGCTAGGATGCGACCCACACTGATAACAATTCCGTCTGTCGATTTGTCTTGCTTAAAAGGTTTGTAGGGTTAAGTGTTTTGTTAAAAAACTTGTCAGTTGAATTATTCTTAAACATTTTAAAATTACCAACAATATTTTGCATATGATGAATTTTAGATGATGATTTTAGAATCTATTTTTGTAAACGAGATTTTTAGTCGAAAACCAAGTGTATGAATGACATTAATTTGAAGTCAGTATCTTCTATTGTTTACAAGATACCGAGAACCAAACATAAATTTTTAACAATTTTGCTTACTGTTTTTTTGTAGATTTTTATGAAAAAAACGGACGGTTGAATTTTTATTAAAAAAAATACGGAATATATAAAACAATATTTTCTGAAAATAAGTTCGAAGCCAAAATCTCAAAACAAATGTTCCTTGGAAACTAAATTGTAGTTTATTTTCAATTCCAGACAACAGAAAATCGATGGCATTTTTCGTTAATCAACAACTCTCCTTTGTCGAAAAATCATTTCCGATATTGAAGTTAATTCTTAGTTTACCTGGTCTTTCGTCACTATTATTAACTTCTTATTTTTCAAAATATAGGTTTTTGCTATAAACTGCCAAATTCAATTGAACGATGACTATGATGTCGATGAATTAAAAAAAAACTCTACAAAAACTGTCAATTTGAAAATTTTGACATTTCTCGACGTTCCAAGGTCCCTAGAGTCGAAATAAAATATTTTTAGAAAGATGTCTGTGCGTGCGTGTGCACGTACGTTCGCGACGTCCGTACTTTCGCGACGTTTTTTTTCGTCCTCCATAGCTCAAGAACCAGAAGAGATATCGACTTCAAATATTTTTGGTATACAGATAATAAGGCAGAAAGATGCAGAAGTGCTTTCAAGAAAATTGAATGGGTGGTTTTTTTACCATAGCAGTTTAAAAAAAAAAGGTGAACATTTTGGTTAACCCTAAATATCTTACTAACAAAAAACACTAGAGACTTGAATTAAATTTTTTTAAATATATTGTAACGTGATATCTAAGATGTATATTTCTTGGAAAAATCCATGTAACGGTTTTTTTTATAAATCAAAAAAACTGAAAAAAAAAATTTGTCACCTCCAAAATTTTACGACTAAAATATGATTTCATCTCCAAAATTATTTTGTGCAACGAAGAATAATGTTTTTGACTTCTGATAAAATTTTGAGAAAAATCGAATTGACAGTTTATTTTATAAAAAATAAAAATCTAAAAAAACATTACTCGAAGTTGGTAAATATTGAAGATCGATTCAAATATTTTTTCAAAAACTTGAAATTTAGGCTTCAAACTTATTTAATCTTATAAGAAATATTGTTTTCCGCATTTTGAAAAATGTTGACAGTTGTTTTTACAAAAAATAAAAACCTACCTTTAATTTACTTTTACCTTTCATAAAATAGTGTTGTCAACATTCAGTAAAATTTTGAAAAAAATCGAAAAACCTAAAAAAAAATTGACAAAAGTTGGTAAAAAATGATTTTCGACTCAAATATCTTTTTTAAAGTTTGAGATAATAGCTTCAAACTAATTTTTTTTATAAGAAATATTATTTTCAACATTAAGATAAATTTTGAAAAAAATCGAATTGACAGTTTTATTACAAAAATAAAAATCTGAAAGAATAATACTAAAACTTGGTAAAAGTTGATTTTCGACTCAAAAATATCTTTTCAAAAATTAAAAATATTGGCTTCAAAATTATTTTATTTCATAGAAAATATTGTTTTCAATATTCAGTAATTATTATATAAAAATCCAACAGTCCGTTTTTTATAAAAAATAAAATCTACAAAAAATAGTACGCAAATTTTTTAAAAATTGATACGAGTATTTCTAGACCAACTTTTAAGCAAGACAAATCGACAGAGGGGATGGGAAGTTATCAGTGTGGGTCGCATCCAAGCCTCTTTTTAAAATTGAGATGAACAAACCCGTTTACCCCAAAAAGTCAAAATTAAAAACAAAATAGTCTAAAAACTATTATTTTCTTCTTTATTTTTAAAACGGTTCATTAATATAATTATTACTTTCCAAAAACTATTCAAAACAATCTTTTAATCGCATATTACAGAAAAGTTTTTCAAAATTCTAAATATAATTTGCGAAGTTCATAGTTTGGTGAAACATAAGGAACAAGTACCTTGAAAAGACTTTGAATATTGTATATATGCGTCTACGTTTGGTAAAAGTGGTTATTGAAATAAGGCATTAACACTTTTTAGACAAATCCAGTACATTTTTGTTCGTTTTCAAAACATTCTTCTTTTAATTTGATTTTTATTTCGAAATATGTTCGTCTTATAAACATTAAATTGCCAAAAAAATCACCTACAAGTGATTGTTCAAGTTGTCGGGGAAAAGAACTTTTAAATTTCATTTAAGTAATTAATGTCTCGATAAAAATTCATTACATGTTTTTGTTGTTAATAAATAATAATACAAAATAAATACATACATATATGTTGTTTCAATTTTGTAATATTACGTAAAATGTAATTGACGTAAATGATATTTAAATACATTTATAGTAGTAGTAGTAGTTGAAAGAGTAGTTGAAACTCTTCAATTCAATTTTAAAGTAATTGAAATAGTGTTGAAATTTTATTTTTGTGTAAACATTCCCAACTCTGATGAATACCGACAAAATCTTAAACAAAGTTCCTAAGAGCCCGTCACATGTAAATACTTATTTTATTTTAACATGGAAAAATATAGAAAAATGTCATGTAAGAAATAATAAATCCCATTAAAATATATTTAAATTTATTCATTTTAAATAACACCTTAAACATATTTGTAAACATTCTGTATGATTTTAGAAACTTATATCCACTGTTAAATTTAAACATGTAGAATATGCCATCTTTTGTTAAATAGCGTAACATTTGTTATTTGAACAAAGTTTTACTGCAATACTGTTCTTAAAGCTATCATTCACAAAGCTTTCTTTATTAAACATTTTCTCCCCTTTGAATAAATTGTTATTCTATTCTATTGTTAGTGGAACTTTTAAAGCTTTTACATTTTTACTTATTCAAGACAAGTCAATAAATGTGAGCTTTCCAAGCTTCCTAGCAAATAATATTAACTTTTAAAAAGTTTCAACATAAATAACCTAAAGGGAAATTTTTAAAATAATAATATTTTAATGGTAAGTAATCTTGGGACATTTTTAACCATAAAATGAATTGTATATAGAAAAATATTTGTTTGAGAAAATAGAATATTTTTAAATATGGAATAGGAATATTATATAAACAGTTAAGCAAAACAACAAATTGAATACATAAAACCTTAGCAAAGAACGTTTATTGACAAAAATTAAGATTGGGACATAATAAATCATTGATTAGCAAAAATAACATTTACAACTATTAACCATTCCTGTGTTCGAGTACAATTGTCAGGGATGGAGAGGATCTAAAACTTTAAACCGAATTTGAACGACTAATTTCAGAAGGCACTTTTCCCTTAAGAACGACAGAAATCTACAGGGCCTGCAACAGTCTTTAAAACAATTAATTCGGTTCAGGATCGTTAAGAAATAGCAAGACCCTCAAAACTTCTTTAAGAACTTCAAAAATCTCTATATTCTTTAATACGTTAAGATATTAAGGAAAATTGAAAACTTTAGTTCAGTAATTATCAAGCTTTAAGGAAAACTCCATAATTTTTCCAGATCTAAACACATTTGGATTCATGTTACTTGATTTTGGATACATTGTTGAGAAAAGTAAATTTAAAATGTAACGCTCCGCCACTGGTACCATATATCTCCATAGTATGGAGTTTTGTTTATAAAATTTAGTTTTACTCGGCTAAAGTGCGTAATATTTGCAAAATATTAAAAAAAAAAAAACAAGTCTAACTAACTTTAGTTTATCCACCACGTTTTGTATGATAACATCATGAAGAGTATATAATATCTATCTATTCTCTTTAACACAATTGACCTTAATGAGGGTCAAGGGATATGCGTGCAAGTTAGCATTGTACTAAACATGAAACAAAAATACCTAGAACAGAAAGATACCTTATATTATTTGTCCTTATGGTCATATTGCAATACGTCATCATTTATAAAGTGACCTACTTGAATAATGTCACTATTAGTCAATATGACAAAATAAATAAATGAATATTTGGAGATGTCATATTTTTAGGTAGCCAAAAAATAAAAGCACATGTAATAATTATTCTTAAAAATGTTAACGACCTCTTCTAAACTTCACACTAAACTAAGAACAAGTAAATATTTTTTTCCAACAAAAATGGGACAATATTTTTTGAGTCATCACAATTACAAAAGAAGAACATTTTACATTTATTGTTCGATGTGTGATGAACTCTAAGAAAATATTAAAGAATAAGATACAATTAAAAAGATGTTTTAAATTTTAAAACATATTCAGTTTTTCTAATTTGTTGTTCTTTTTTTCATTTTTATTGGTGACTTAACCAAAAACTTAACTTAAATACAAACTTAAACCTATGACTATGCTGGTTTAAAGGGAGTTCAAGTTTTTATGTACTGATATTGAAATCAAATTAATTTTGAATCGAATTGGGCAACCGAATCATATGAAGGTTCGTTAAGACCATGAGAGTTGTTGGTAAATAGAAGAGACGAGCGTTTCTCAGAATACTGGTGTTAGTGTTGAAAAAGATCGAGCTATAGAGGGAGGAACCAAATATAGAAGCCGATGTATGACAAGTATGTCCGCAACTTCTCTTAATTCCTGTAATGAGTTAAGGTATAACAAATAGAGGTGGCCACAACAAGAGGGTAAGATCAAAGGATTTCCCCAAGGAAAGTATTGAAGTGCAAAACGAATAAATTAATGTTCGTTATATGCTTTATATTCTTGATATGTAGACCAAACCTGAGACGCAAATTCAAGTAGAGGTTGGAAAAACGTCATGTAAAGCGTTCGGGTCACGTAAGGGCTCGAAAATTCTTTGTAACATCGTTTAACAAAACCTAATGCAGATGTTGACTTTTGAATTATTTCATCAATGTGAAATAAACATTATAAGCTCTCGGTCATGTACTACTATATTTATGATATAATTATGAACATAGTAATGACGTTAAGCTATTTAAATGCGTTTACGCGAAAAAGTAATTATCTGACATTTGCTAATGCTGAGCTCTAAGCAATTTAAGATTCACCAGTTTGAAAAAATTTGAAGAGATTTTGAAAAAAATCGTATAATCACGTTAAAAGATATAAGAAAATGACCCTATACCAATTTCGTAAATTATAATTATAAAGAGAACAGGCTATAAATGACCTCCTTGGGGCACACCACAAGTGTCAAGAATTAAATTGGAAAGTGCGTATCTAAATAGAACGATTCTCAATAAACCGAGGAGAATTTGAAGACTATAAGATTATAAGATATCATACACTTTCCTGAATTCAGCGGACTATACCAAATTCAGTCCCGATTTCTAAGGCTCTTAGAGTTTTATAAAAGATTGTGAGTTATAATTATAAAAGATTTTTTTTTGCATAGTTTAGGAAAAGTTAAATGAGATAAAGATACATGAAACATTTTCCATAGAAGATTTTGAAGAGGAGAGGAACATTTTTGTAGGAAAATGGTGAGAAGATTGGAGTGATCTCATCATTGAGTTGAGAAAATATGCTTTCAATCGCTGATTTAAAAAATGTATCTATTAAGAATGGACCCAACGAAAAATTCGTTAAATACCCCAAATAGGTTCGATGAGGTTTAAAGATTTCTAAGAGAATGAATCTTTAAAATATTATGCAAAGTAATTAGCTACCGTTATATTATAATCATTGGAAGTTTCGTTATTGAAGGACAAGGATGGATACCCATCTGACTTTGTTTTGTGATCAACGAACTAAAAGAAGGATTTGCGCATATTCATAACGTTAGCTTGAGTTTTATGTAATATATGGCGTGTCACGTGCCTTCAACAACTTTCAGTTTTAGGATAATCTATGATTTAAGAAGTAACCACGTTTTTCCTAGAATTTTTAAAATAATTCATTTTTTTAACCTTTTTCTTTATCTAAATGAATAAAGGGCTACTCACAGTAATATAAATGTATTTATACAAAATTAAACACTCACGATTCTTGATTTTTATATTGTTCCTTCAAGTTTTGCCAATTTTTGTAGAATTCTTATGATGACTTTAAAAAAATCTTTAAGAAAATCTCCAGATCTTACAAAACTAACTCACTGTAATTGTTTTAGCCGTCATGTTTAGAATATATGGAAAATTTCACTTCTGACAGCAGTTTTCTAAATTTGTTCTTCTTTAAATCTGTTAAAATTTACATAAGAAAATAGCATATTTGCTTCTCTTCTCTGCAAACAAATTTCATGTAAACCTATTGAATCATTTTAAACATTAAATACCCAGAAAAGTTTTTTTACCAAAAGGCAAACGTAAAATATAAGGATCTTATGTGAAATATTAACACACCTATATTGAAATTATATTCCTTTTGTCACGCAATTTTTAATATTTAATTAATTTAGAAAAACCAAAACAAACACTTTGTTGATAAAGTGGATTTTGATAAAGTGGATTAGTCACCAGAATTTCAAGTTGGCAATTATTTTCAGAAACCGAATTTCAGGGTATTTGAATTCTTTTTAAAGATTATGAAATGGGTTAGATTTATAAGTATGAGCAATGTTTTAGTTTCAATAAAATTTACATCTTAAAAATTGGCCGTGAGGTATCATATCAAGGTATCTTGCGAAATGCATGTGGTTATGTGGTTATTAACTCTGATTAAAAAGACAAACTGCTTCATCTGGCACGAAATAATGTCTACTAAAACGCTGAGATGCTTTGTTGTCAGCAAGCGGACAAACTACTTAAAGAAGAAGAAGCTTGCACTACTCCAGCACATTCAATTATAATTAACCTTGTTGTTTCAAATATTTCATAAAACATTATAGAACTTTTTTAAATGTCCATCCTTGTTTGGAATAAGTCATATTTATAAGTCAATAAATGCGGATTAGTGTGTCAAAGTCTAAGAGACATACAACTTAGAAGAACACATTTTCTACAACCTTTTCGCTGACCGATTACCCAACAAAGGTTAAACAGAATTGAAGCAATAATTCAGCTTCTTGCTGATATTATTATGAGACTTAATGACCAAGCCCCTTTTTTTAAATTGTAGTTATAAACGGTAATTCGTAGATCAGCCGATTTGATGACATTAAGCTTCGCAAATCGCATTCAATTCATATGCCAAGTCGAATTGAATCGTCGTCGGTTGAGCCGTGCCATGCCATGCGTCGCCTGCCGGGAGCCGGGCGTTCGTCAGACAGAAGATCTTATACCGCAAACAAGTAGAATGAACATCCGACCAAAACACAGAATAAGTGCCCGAATGATAAGACTACTGAATCTGTCTCATTGACAGAGAAAAGAAACTGCCATTCTTTTTAGAACATGTGGGGTTGAAAACGGGGATCATATATCTATTCATAGGTATATACACAGGTACCTTATAAGCTTTTGTTCCGGCAAAGTGAAATACAATAAGAAGAATTATATTCTGGATAAGCAGGGAATTGCAATTTGCCGTATAGAGCAGATGTATAGAAGGAAGAACTATAACAAGATGAACTCATTGAGCTTGGCTATGTTTTCTTGTTAGTCTTAATTTTATTTAGAGGTTGTTTCTTCCCATACTTTTGTGAAGACTGATACTGCAACTGTACAATAAAATTGAATTATGCAATAAATTGATATATATCTTAGTAGCTTAGTTGATGTTGCAGTTTAGAAAATATAGAAGACGGTGGTGAAATAAGCGGTTGTTTTTTGTTTGTTTATTTTATTTAACAGGGAAAACTACAAACAATTTCCGGATTTAATATGTGGTTGGTCATGAACTTGAAATATTGTACATTTCCTTAAACTAGTGTTTGGTTTTCTTCTTCTATCAAGTTCATATTAAAATATTTTAAAGAATTCTTCAATAAGAAGTTTAATTTTAAAGAGCCCAGTATTTGGACAGCCGCCACTTTTGATGCTCTCATCTTTTGAAATTTGACAACTTAAACTGTGCCTTTAATAAAAATATAATTTCTGAGCCGTTTTATTTCTCACAATTGGGCACCATCGGAAACTTTTGATATAGGGAAATCTTGAAAGATTCTTCACAATTGATGCTGTTTTTAATTCTGATGAAATACTTTCCCTTTTACAGACAAATAAATATCCCTCTTGACATCAAAATAATTTTTGAAGTTAAAAAAAGTATTTTTAATAATATTCAATCAAGCATGATAAGGATGTGGTTAAAAAATCGAAAAAATTAGGTCTGTCTTTCCTCGCCCCTATAGCCTTAGCCATAGTATCGATTAAGTTAAAAATTAAAGCTATAAGCAGATTCCGTAAAGCACTTTTTAAAATTTTTAAAGATACAAGATTAAAGGAGTCAAAAATCGAAAATTCAGATTTTCTCAAAAACAGTGTGATAAATTCTTGTGAAATATTCATTTTTATATACTTCTTGGTTTCTTTCAATATTATATAAATTTATTTTTGTATTCTACCATAAAACTGTTGTATTTTTAAAATTTCGATTTAATGATTTTTTTCTAAACAAGTTCTTATATTAACAAATTAATATTGGGTGTTCAGAAATGTCTAATTTAAAAATATTAATATTTTTTTGAAAAAAATGATTACATATGTACATAAATATCTCACAAACATATCTAAATATTTCAAATAAATTCAAATGTGAAATGAACATACATTTATAAGCACTATAGAACTGCATACCAAAAGTATGTATCTGTACAAAATTATTTTAACATAAATCAATGCTTTTGGAGCAATTTAAATGCATTTAAATGTATGAATAAAACAATGTCCAGATAAATTTTTGAATTTCAAACGTAGGTACCAATATAAAATAGCCACTTTGGATATTATTTTATCTGTAACTCACATTTGGAATTAAAACCTAAACAAATCTATTGCTTTGAAAAATAAAGCCAAAGTAAGACTACCAATTACACTTCTCAATTTACAGAAACTCAAAAACGATATAAGGACTACCTTCTGTTATGCTGGACCGATTCCCGATCGAGAACTAAACGTTTCCCAGGATGTCGTCTTGGAGGTAGCTCTTCACTCAAGCGAGTTATTTTTTTTACCCAACCGTCTCCTGAACTTTATTTTTTACTTGCGACATATACGAACTTTATGGCAAGTATTGCATTCGTAAAAAAATCGAACTCGATATTTTAAAGAATCAAAAATTTTATTTTTCTCAAAAATTGTCTATACATTTTGTTTTGTGTAAGCTGTCTTCTTTAATGGGCTTCCTCCTATAGAACCGTTATTTTTAACAACCCATAGGAAGTTATTGTAATAGGTCCAATTTGTCAAATTGAAAATTTTGACATTTCTCGACGTTCCAAGGTCCCTAGAGTCCAAATAAAATATTTTTAGAAAGATGTCTGTGCGTGCGTTTGTATGTTAGTACGTTCGCGACGTTATTTTCGTTGTTCATAGCTCAAGAACCAGAAAAGATATTGTCTTCAAATAAATTTTTTTATACAGATAATAAAGCAGAAAGATGCAGAAAGGGCTCTCAAGAAAATTGCGGGGGCGGTTTCTTTACTATAGCAGTTTGAAAAAAGGGTGAACATTTTGGTTAACCCTAAACATCTTACGAACCAAAAACGCTAGAGACTTGAATTAAATTTTATATTATTTATTGTAACGTAATATCAAAGAAGTATATTTTTGAAAAAAAATCCATTTAACCGTGATATGATTTCATCTCCAAAACAATTTTGTGCAACGAAGAATAATGTTTTTGACATCTGTTAAAATTTTGGAAACATCAAATTGACAATTTTTTTTATAAAAAATTAAATCTAAAAAAAACATTACTCAAAGTTGGTAAAAATTGAATATCGATTCAAATATCCTTTCAAAAACTTGAAATTTAGGCTTCAAACTTATTTAATCTTATATGAAATATTGTTGTCAACATTCGATAAAATTTTGAAAAAAATCGAATTGAAAGATCTTTACAAAAAAAATAAAAACCTAAAAAAAATTAATAAAGGTTATTAAAAATTGATTTTCGACTCAAATATCTTTTCAAGGCTTTGAGATATTGGCTTTAATTTACTTTTTTCTTTCAAAAAATATTGTTGTCAACATTCACAACAATTAATAAAAGTTGGTAAAAAATGATTTTCGACTAAAATATCTTTTCAAAAATTTGAAATATTGGCTTCAAACTAATTTTATCTTATAAGAAATATTGTTTTCAACATTTAGTAAAAGTTTTAAAAAATTCAAATTGACAGTTTTTTTACAAAAAACAAAACTTAAAAAAAAAAGCAATACTTAAACTTATTAAAAATTTACTTTCGGCTCAAATAGCTATTCAAAAATTAAAAATATTGGCTTCAAACTTATTTTATTTCACAGAAAATATTGTTTTCAATATTCAGTCATTTTTATATAAAAATCCAACAGTCCGTTTTTTCATAAAAAATAAAATATACAAAAAATAGTACGCAAATTTGGTAAAAATTGATACGAGTACATATAGACAAACTTTTAAGCAAGACAAATAGACAGACGGGATGGGAAGTTATCAGTGTGGGTCACATCCCAGCTTCTTTTTAATTTAAGTTTTATCTAGAATTAATGAATTGATTTAAATTTTTACTGCAGAAGCTATTATATTCTATTAATAATATTTTTCCCTATTTTTTTTTGGATTCTAAACAAAATATTTAACATTATTTGTCAAAATTCGATGTCTTGAAAATGGGTCATAATTCTCATTAAATGAAAAACATGTATTTATTATCATTACAGATTAAACAAATTTAAAAAAAAACAGCTCTAACGATATTGAAAAATAAATTATTAAATCAAAGTTTTTTTTATTAGTTGTTTTTTTATATTATTAGTTAACAGAGTCTTTGGATTTGAGAGCAAGTTCCCGCGACTCAGTCTTGCACTTTATGTTTGAAGTGCAGATGCAGACCGATTTTTAAAAACCAGTAAGCTCTGCTAAATTTAAGCAGTCAATTTTGTAGTGCTTCTTTAATATTGACGAAGATTTTGCAAGGATTGCTTAAAATATACGCTCTGCTGCCCAGATTGATTGACCAAACTTCTCATAGTCGACGCCACCCCATGATGAACTTTGTCCTTTTTTCGTTTAGGTATATCAATCCCACTCAGTATGGTTGAAGAATTCGTGTACAACTTGTTCGACTCTTCTGATGATGTTGATTTGTGTCATCTTTGAAGTTAATGGCTGTATCTGTGCTAAGATGGTCTATCCCATGTTGGCATGGCAAAGTCACAGACTACTTGCTAAAATTCCAGATTGGATAAGAGGCAAGCCCAAGCCACATTGCAATGTGGCCACTTTAATAAATTAAAAAGAGATTTGTTCTGAGTGTTTTTATGTTTACATAATTTTGTCAAACATCAAATGAGCCTTGTTCGAGTTCATAACACAAATTCGTGTGACTTTATATTTGAGCATTATTTCACACCAATTATTTCCTTCGAATTTTATTGATCCGAATTTCTTTAATATCGATCCCTTAGTGTTCCTTAAAGTGAAAAAAAATGACCACGGAGTCAAATCTCAGCTACAAAGCGTCCAAGTGACGGTTAATAAAATGTTTTGAAAATTTGATTCCCAAACGATTCTGAATTAATTAAAAGTTCTTCCAAATCCATGTGTTGAATTTCAGTGAAAAAATGCAATTATGTTTCAAATACTTCTGAACTTTGTTTAAGTTTAAAGCGGTTTATTTTTATTGATTTGTTAATGTTTTGAGCGACAAACAGCTGTCAGTTTCAAAACGACCCAAAAAGAGAACTAAAAACAAAACGTGATGTATACAAAATATGTCACTATTGTCATAGCATAATCCTGGAAATTATACTGAACAAATAAAGCGTCATTCTCTGCTCATCAAATTTTAGAAAACATGACATGACCTCGTACAGCTGATTATTACAAAACATAAGAAACGCATTTAACATTATACTCCATCTCTAAGTCTATTACTTTAATTAGTTTTTATACTTATACATAACTTACAACAAATCTTTTAAATATCTACATAATTCACACTCTAATAATGAGAGTTCAAAAAATCGTCCTTGATAAAACATAATTAAAATGTAATAAAAACGGCTTTAAAAAATACATATATATAGCAATAGGTGTATGCTTTTATTTATAGAAACAAAAAATATATGCAAATACATAGATATATTTTTATTGCTTCAATAAATTTAGACAACATTAAAATCATTGGATGGAATTTTTTTTATAGAGTAGGTTAAATATATACGAACAATTAAAGAAATTATAAAGAATTTTGTCTTAATTGTTAATTTATCTTTATCTATAATAATTTTGAAATTAATTTATGTTCGAGAGCTAAAAATCTGTTCAACATTATGTAGATGGATATACCTATGTATATAAACATCTGGGCTTGCAGACATTACTACACGTCATAAAAAAATAAATTCGTTTTTTATAAAACGTACAAAAATCATAAGAATTTTTATGTTTAATAAAATAGTTTTTATTGTTTAACAACTTAATTTACAAAATGTATCAATGTCAAAAAAGTTGAATAACATGTGAATGCAACTTTACATATGGATGATAATGAATAATCAGTCAAAATTATAATAAACAGTAAAGGGTTGTCTAGTAAGAGGTTTAATTTTTAGAAGTATGCTATTTCAGTAGCTGTCACTTTTGAAGTAGTCATCCTTTGATTTAACATTTGACAGTTTAAAACTACGCCATTAATAAAAATGATATACTGAAAAATTCACAAAATTAGAGGCTGAAGCACTTTCGGGTCGTATGTACATTTCCCCGGACCTAAGATCCATGATTAATGGCTATATCATCCTACCTTTAAATATTTACATTTAAATATTGTCATTAGAATATTCTACACCAATTTTAGAGAAAAATATTTTAAAGTGACTCAGTTCCAATTGAATTTATATATTATTTAAGATGTAACACCAAACCCAAATTTATGTAAAACTTAATTTTTTAATTTAAATTAAAACTAGGAGGTCTTAATTACTAATAAGGCAGGTACAGGGCATCATCTCTAACTTAAACAAACTTAAATCATAAAATTTTATAAACTATTTTGTTGTTAATAATTGAATATTTTCAATTACGGCTTTATCGTTCTTACATATACAAATAAGAACAGAGCTTAAGTGCAAGTTTTAGATTTTGTTTAAATAAATTTCTTACATTAAAGAGAAGGAAGCGAAATTTGTATTCGTGCCACGTAAATAAGCGCCAGCCAAATGGTCACTTAGATGCGCCTTTTCGAGCAAGTATATGTACCTAACTATCTTTTGGTAATAAGAATGCTGCTAACAATGGTTGTCGTTATAAGCCGTGTAATATGTGTACGTAAATTATGAGCTAACAAATAAAACAAAAACAATAACATCTCTTTTTAAGGTAGACATATTCTTGATTATGAGCTATTGGACGATATTATTGCTGTGACGCGCTGCTGGTCTTTTTAAATAACTTCTATATGAACTGAATAAAATTATATTTATAATAGTTGAAAGTTGTCACGTAGACCCTAACTTCTGGGTGGTAAGAAAAAGTGAAGGTGGCGATAAAACTACATACGTAAATAACTATTAAGATTGGAAAAATATGGAATCAACAGGTAAAGTTTGTTTATTTCTCGTATTCATTCGTTCATTTAAATACAAGAATAATTTCGAAAACTTAATTTTTGGCTTTTCTCTGTAATAATTTTGTTGATATTTTTGCGTTATTATGTTTCTTTTTTAAGTTTCTGTAAGCGGTACGATTTGTGGAATTGAACATTTAGAATTATTGTTCCTTGTTGATGAGTTTGTGTACATACGTTCATACGTTTGTTCTTCCTTAGGTTAGGTTAGGTTAGGTTACAGTGGCTGTCCAAGATGGAAACAGACGCACTTAGGCCAGTTTAATGGCCCATTGTAATACCACATGACTCTTGAGGCTTCCTCTTAAGCTCAATGGAACAAGCCTGAGTCCCTAACAAAACGAGAGAGGCTGATTATACCGATATGATTTAGATCGTTTAGATCGTTGAAGAAAAATTCTCCTAGGTAATTCTTGCGTTGATGAAGAACCGTTCTTCCTCTTCCTCGTCTATACAGCTTCTGCAAAAGTTATTTGAGAATACGCCTAGTCTCGTGGCGTGCTTTCCTATTAGACAGTGTCCGGTTATGACACCTATTATCGAGCTTATATGCGATCTGCTTAGAGAGAGCAGGCACCTTGAATGTTTTAAATCCAGTGTTGGCCAGATGTTTTTTGTGACTTGACACGTGGTGGTGTTGTTTCACCTGGTGCCTGCCCTCTTCACAGCGTCTTGCATTAGCAGCAGTTTACATGTAGCAATTGGTATGCCAGTACTTGCCAAACGTGGTAGGATGGGCTGTACTGTACCGTTCCTGGCAAGTTCATCGGCCTTACAGTTACCTGGAATGTCTCTATGGCCCAGCATCCAGCAAAGGTGAATATTAAACTGTTGTGCCATCTCCATAAGAGATGATCGACAGTTATGGACTGTTAAAGAGTTTGTAGAGACAGAGTCCAGAGATTTAATAGTGGCCTAGCTATCAGAGAAAATACGGATATCAGATGTTGATACAACGTTTTCTTTAAGCCAGGACAGGACTCCCTTTATCGCCAAAAGTTCCGCCTGGAACACATAATTGAAAAGGCGGAATGAGAGACTTAATTTCAGTCGTTCAGAGTACACACCTCCACCAACCCCTTCTTTTGTTTTTGACCCATCTGTGTAAAAATGGATTGACTCATACTCCAAGAATGTCCCATCCTCCCAAAAAGATCTGGGAGGTATAGAAATCTGGAAGTTTCTGTCGAATTGCAGTTGGGGAATGGTGTAGTCTGTGAGCTTTGGAATTGATTCTAAGTACCTTAGAATTACGGAGTGGCCAATGTAGTTGTTAGTCCCCTGTGACGAAGCATTAATGCGAATAGTAGAGCTTGCAGCTATTTGTTTGCTCAATGTGTCAAAAGGTGTAAGTTAGAGAGCAAGGTGTCCAGTGCCGCCGAAGGGGTCATTCGAAGCGATCCGCTTATACATAGGCAAGCTGAACGTTATACTTTATTTAGCTTATACTTGTTTATACCTTTCTCTAAAGCAGTCCACCATACTGCCACACCGTACGTTAAAATCGGTCTGATTACCGATGTGTATAGCCAATGCGTGATTCTGGGTTGTAAACCCCATTTATTACTAATAGCTTTTTTGCAAGAAAAGAGAGATACATAAGCTTTTTTTAACTCTTTCCTATACGTTGCGTTTCCAATTTAGTTTTTTATCTAAGACAAGACCCAGGTATTTATCCTCGTCTGAGAATTTTAATTGGATTCCTTAATATAGGCAGGGTTAACAAATGGAATTTTGTATCTCCTCGAAAATAAGACCAAATCGGGTTTGTGTGGGTTAACACCCAGTCCACACCAATCAGCCCAAAGTATTAGTCTGTCCAAGGCATTTTGTAAGAGTTCTTTTAGGATATTAAGATGCTTTCCTGAAACTGCTATAGCAACGTCGTCCGCATAAGCTATCACTCTAAACCCCTCCGCATCCAGACTAGTTAGGATTTCATTCACCACTAGGTTCCAGAGGAGAGGGGATAGAACACCACCTTGCGGTGCCCTCTACTAACGAATCGTCTGCAAGAAGAGTTGCCCAGTTTTGAGTTAATTATTCTGCTAGTAAGCATTAAATGAATTAACTCCCGAAGCGAGCTCTCTACATTTAGAGATGTCAGTGCAGATGTGATTGCAGATGTGTCCACGTTGTTAAAGGCACCTTCGACGGCAAGGAAAGCAGCCATAGTGAACTCTTTATGATGGAGGGAATATTCGACGGTGCGTACTAAAGTGTGTAACGCTGTTTTCACCGATTTACCTTAACAGTAGGCATTTTGAGACGAAGACAGAAGTCTTGTTTCGATACGTGCCCTTAAATGGATATTAATCAATCTTTCCAGGGTCTTAAGAATTAATAATGATAGACTTATAGGTCGTACATCTTTAGGATTGACTTGGGAGCTTTACCTGCTTTAGGTATAAAAACAACTTTAACTTCTCTCCATGCCGAGGAAACATAGACCAGGTGGAGACAGCTGGTAAAAATTGCCTCAAGCATCGGTGCAATTATATCTGGTATTATTCCATCTGGTCCTGCAGATTTAAATGGTTTGAAGCTGTTGAGAGCCCATTGTAGCTTATTCTTTGTGATCAGTCCTTGTGGATATGTTGTATTTGAACTTGAACGTATAAAACTGTTGCAAGTTTCGGTAAGAGAACTACCAGGAAAGTGAGTGACCAATAGTAAGTTCAGCGATTCATTACTTGAAATTGTCCAGGAGCTGTCTGTATTTTTCAAGCAGTTTGGCATAGCTGGATTAGTTGAAAGAATTTTCCGTAACCTAGAGGCTTCAGAAGTTTCTTCTATCATGCCACAGAAGGGTCGCCAAGAAGATCGGTTGGATTTCCTTAGTGCCTTCTTATAGATTCTTGGGGATTCTTTGTAGGAGTCCCAATGAGAGGCTAGTCTTGCAGCTTTGGCCCGGTTGAAGAGTTTCCTGCATTCTTTCCTAAGCGAGTCAAGCTCTGAGGACCACCATTGTGGTTTCCTCTTATGTGTATAAGTGGACAAGCAATTTCTAGCGATCTGTTCAAAGCTGAGGTAAGGTCATTGTATTTGTTGTAAAGTTCATTAACGTTAGAGGAAGGACTAGATAGTCCAGGTTCTAGTAAATTCTGTAATGAGTTCCTGTATGAAGCCCTGTCAGTTTTCCGAAATTTTTAAAAAGTCAATGGACTCGGGTTATCATCCACATTTATATTGAACTGAATATATCTATGATCAGTGAACGAGTTTCTTTGGATACTTTCTAGTCCAAGATCATATGGTGTATAGTATCTGAAACAAGAGTTACGTCTTCGACTTCTTGTCGAGTTTTAGTTATGAATGCTGCTTCATTCCCAACATTACTTACCAAGAGGTTAGTACCAAGAATATAATCAAAAAGACACTCACCTCTGTCGTTGATATTCGTGCTACCCCATACAGTATGATGAGCGTTAACATCACTCCCAATAATAAGGATCCTTTGCCTTTTCGCTTCAGAGACGACTTTCTCCTCTATCGGTTCTTGAGATATGGCCAAACGTACCAATGTACGTACACACGCACATAAAGAAATATGTATATCTAAAAACCTTTAATTCTTTTTTCTTGGGGCATTAAAAAATTGAGAAATCTCAAAATTTTAAAATAAAAATTTTAATTTTTTTTTTTTTTTTTTTTTTTTATAATTAGCAAACACTAAAAGGGTTTTTTATACCTTTAATATGCCAAAGACACAGTGTGAGCATTAGGAAAAGAGGGAAGGGTTGGATAGGAGGTGTCGGTGTACATTGGTTTTAAATTTCTGAACATTGCAATGACAGGGAAAGATAGAGCGTGGCAAGGCGTTCCACATTCGCGTAGTACGGCTAAAAAAAGAATCTCTGTACTTCATAGTACGTCCGAAGTTGGGCTCAAGGGTAAACTGATGGGCATTCCTAGAAGCGCGGGTATTACGGTTAAATTGTTTAAGGGGAGGAATGCAACTGGCTATTTCACTAGAGCATAGTCCGTTAAAATAACGGTAAAAAAGGGTGAGGCAAGAAACCTTGCGTCGATGTTCGAGTGATGTAAACGAGTTTATGATATTAATGTCACCAATCATTTTAAAAGCTCTTTTTTGAATACTGTCCAAGAGGCTTAAATAAGTTACTGGAGCACCAGCCCAGAGATGAGAGTTATATTCAAGTTTCGGACGTATATAGGTTTTGTAGATTGTAGCCAGATCAGACGGAGAAAAAAATTTCTTGCAACGTCTCAAAAAACCTAGACATCTTGCGGCATTTTTGGCAACATCGCGTATGTGATCGCTCCACAATAGGTGGTTGCTGATGCCCATTCCGAGGATGTCAAGATTTTCTGTTTCGTTGATGCAAGTGCCACTCATAGATAGTGGCAAAGACGGTTTATCTCGCTTTAACGATGCAAGACAGCATTGCGTTTTCGAAGCATTAAATTCCACACGATTTTTTATTCCCCATTGTACAATGCTGTGTAAGTCGGAATTTAATGAGCTAATCATATTTTGCCGTTGCAGTTCCACATCCGAAGAGGAGGGTTGTGAGTCTGGAAACGAATATGAAAAGCTAAGAATGCTATCGTCAGCGAAACAATGTATTGGATTAGAAGTAGCAGACAGGAGATCATTTATAAAAATGAGAAAGAGGGTCGGAGACAAAACGGAGCCCTGGGGCACACCAGCGTTTATTTTATGAGTTTCAGACTTGAATCCGTCCAAAACAACTTGTATTGAACGGTTCGAGAGAAAATTTCTAATCCAACGAAGAAGAGATTCGTCGATACCGAAAGCACGCATTTTCGATAAGAGAGCAAGATGCCAAACTTTATCAAATGCCTTTGAAATATCAAGTGCAATAATCTTACTTTCTCCAAAACGATGTAATGATCTGTTCCACTGTTCGGTGAGATGAACCATGAGATCACCAGTGGACCTATTGCTACGAAAGCCGTATTGCCGGTCATTAAGAAGCTTCCGTTCCTCAAGATATTTCTTAAGCTGATAATTAATCAGCGTTTCCATGACCTTAGAAAGAAGGGACGTTAGTGCTATCGGTCGGTAATTTGTGGGAGAAGAAGATTCGCCTTTTTTTGGAATTGGCTGAACAAATGCAGTTTTCCAACTACTCGGAACGAGCCCAGAAGAATATGATAGATGGAAAAGCTTACGCAGTGGTTTTGCCAGCGTGGAAGAACACCTCTTCAGAATAATAGCGGGGATACCATCTGGGCCAGCGGATTTATGAGTGTTGAGATCTTTAAGAACTCTCGCCACAGTTCGAGTACGAAAAAAGATTAGTCCCATAGAATCATTTACGCGTTCAAGAACTGGGGGAGTCATGACACTATCTGGTAAGGTGGAATTTTCGGCGAACTGCCTTGCAAATAAGTTGGATTTATCAATAGAGCTAACTAAAGGAGTGTCATTGACAACAAGCGTAGGAACCGAGGAAGAGGAAGAATTCCTCATGTTTTTTACAAATGACCAAAAATTCTTACTGCCTTTGGGACATTGCAGTATTTTTCGCCGTAATTTTTGGTCATGTAAAATTTTGGTCCTTCGAATATAGGCGTTGCAGGCCTTCCTGGCTTGCTTAAACTTTTTCCGGTTTTCCTCAGTTGGGTTGGCTTTAAAACACCGGAAGCTCACCTCTTTCTCCTTGATAACCTCTTTGCAGCTCGAATCGAACCATGATTTAACCTTGGGTTTAATACTTTTAACCCTATTCGGGATAAATGTTTCCATTCCCAAATGAATCATACTAGAAATCATATCTGCACTGGAGTCTACGTCGCTACCGAGAAAGCATAGCGACCAGTTAAAGATCCTGAAAAAATTATTGAGACCGTCCCAGTTGGCTTTCTCGTACTGCCAAACGGTTCTCTTTGGAGCTCTTTCTTTAACTGGATTTGTTTGACACGAGAAATTAGCAGATATAACACTATGGTCCGATGTGCCTAGAGGCGTCAATACACTGATTGTGTACTTATCAGGATCAGAAGTGAGAAACAAGTCAAGGGTATTTTCTGCTCGGCCGTTAACGTCTGATATTCGAGTAGGCTCATTGACAAGCTGAGTAAGATGGTTAAACTCAGCAAAAATCTCAGCACACATTCCTTCGGGCGTTGTCTGGCCCGAATGGCGAAGCCACGAAGAATTGTGAACATTGAAATCGCCCGTAATAACGATTTCAGTGTGAGGATACAGGGAGACAATTCTTTGTATGGAGTCAGACAGAGCATCAAATTCCTGAGAAGTTGAAACTCTGTCCAGGTTTGGGCTCCGATAAAGAAAACAAAAGTGAATGATGTGCTTATTCACGGAAAGTTTTAACCACATGAAATTAAAAAGGGAGTTGGTACAATGACCGTATTGTGGTAAAAGTTGATATGCAACATCATTTCTAATATATATGGCGAGACCATGGTGTGAGAAGAATAATGGCACTAAGCGATACCCATGAATACAAAATTCAGCAGGATCGGAATCTTCACCTACTTGGGTTTCACTCAATGCCAAAACAGCTGGTCTGTTAGTATTAATGTGGATATTGATATTCGATACAATTTTCTTATAAGCAAGTAAAAGGACTCATTTTATTTTGTACAATAGGTTACTTTCAATGTACAGAGACATTTGTATGAACAAATTATGTATACAAATTATTCTTAAATTGGTTTAAAGTATAAAAAAACGGAAAATAGCTTATAGTTTGTTTGTTTTATTTTTGTTTCTGTAGGTACAAGAACTTAGCATATCTTATTCCAACCTTTTTACTATTGTTTAAATCACTATGAAACGACGTCTTTTAATACAATGAAATTGGTAAAGTACTCAAAACATATAATATTACAGAAAGTATTAATAAAAAGATATTTAAAAAATGCCTATATTTTATTTTAGGCTATTTAAAAAAATATATATAAACATGTGGCAATACTTATGAATGAAATTCTACAATAAATCATTTAAAACTGCCAACATAAATGTTGTTAAATTTTATTACACCTGAATTCTCAAAAGATCATTAAATTGTGTCTATTTTTTTTTTACTTTTATCCCAAAAAAAACATATTTAAGCTGTAGGTCTATATCAACCATAGAAAAGAACTCATGTGGCTAATTAGTTTAATATAAATCTTTATTTTTTATTTCTGTTTTATAAAAAAAATATCATAATAAATGTCATTTTTCTTCAAACAACAAATTTATTTATTTTTAATATTTTATCACTTGAAAAGCTTTCAATAAATTCACCATAAACATTTTTCATTTCACCACGACACAACATTTACAAAAAGAAAAGAGCTTTCATCACGTGTTCTTCATTTCAATTCAGTTTATTGAAAGCATCAACAAAATTTCATAAAGTCAGTATAAGAACAATCAACCAACCCCATATTCGTATTATGAATGTCGTAAATGTTTGGGGTTGGAAAAACCTTCAAGTTCAAAATGTATCTAAACATTCGCAATATACTCTATACTGGTATTTATCCAAATTAACAACAACAACAACGAAATTCACCCGCGCACAAGTCCTCTGATAACGGAATACCACAACAAAATCATTCGTTGACCGGAAAAGTAGTCTTTCGCTGGCGATACTTAGCGCTAAACGTACGGTGTACCTATAAATCATTTTACGCGCCGCAAAATTTAAATAATAACAAAATATATTAAAAAATAAAAAGATATTTAATATCAACTTGTTTCTTTTTTGGATTATCTCATTTTTTCTGCACACCAAAAATTTATTTATTTTTAAAGAAATATTAAAACCCTCAATATGCGTGGCCTAAAGTTTGTGCGCGTCAGAAAGGGTTATTCCCGCTTTCGACCCGGAAAGAACGGAAACAGGATCTAAAATTACAACATCCTCTTCCGTTTTCGAAGTCATCTGAAATAAATTTGAGTGAAAACATATTGTAAAAGAAAAAAAGAATTGTGTGGAAATTTTTCTATGCGTGGCGAAAAAAATAAAATACTGTGAATCAAAAATATTGTGCAAATAATAATTCATGTTTGTTTTGTGCCGTGTATTTGAGACACAAATATTTGAAGACGATGCGAATTGAAGTCATCGTGCAAAAATAAATAGAAAAATAAAATAAAAATAAAAAAACCAAAACAAAACTTAAACCTGGATTAATTAATTAAATTAAAAATTTCCTGTTTATTCGAAGCAAGTTTGAAAACTTTTGTGCGCGCTGCACACCACTCATCATCAACGCATATCTCTCTGTCCCAATTGATGATTAAAGAAAATTTTAAGATATTTATCTAATTTGAACTGGACAAGCGTCTTATAAGAAGAAAGTAAGTGAAGCTATATTTATCTCAAGCTTTATAGGAATTTTTATCATTTCAAAAAACAAATCGAGACAAACAACGAAATAAAATGAGTATTTTTTGTTTTGTCTCGATACATAAATTAATTTAAAATTAGAAAGAAATAAACTTTTTCAATTAATTTATTTGTCCTAAATATAACCCTCAAAACTTATTTTAATTATACACGGAAGTTGTAGGTGATGGCTTATCATTATAGGGGAATCCATATAAAATTAATGAAAACGAAATTAAAAGAGGTATAAGTACCTGTAGGTACTCTCAAATAAAGTGCTGGATGTCAACGACAAAATTCCATTACTGGGAATGACACCTGTTGAATTAAAAATGTTTATTCTATGAATTTTGTTTTCTTTATTTTTGCTACTTGTTTGGTAAGTTGCTTTTTTTTGGATTTAAACATTCCTGTTGGGCATAATAAACAAAATTTTTGCTTTGAATTTAAAATAATTTTGAATTTTTGAAATATGAGCATCACAAAAGAGCATGATTATTCTAATAGCGGTCATCGTTTAACACCAGCTGACAAATTAATCATGTAAATATAAATTATTATTAACGGTCGATGGCAGACCAGGTTAGAGGTGTATACCTATGTCGTCACTTTCCGGTTCTTCTTGTTGAAGTTATAGAGCCGGTAAATAAGCATTTAGTTATAGGTTAAAATGTTAACTCGCATTTTTTTGTATACTTAAGCATTACAAACAAAACTCTCATGTATTGAAAGCTACTGTATAATTTATAGACTGAAGTGTTGAGTATTTTTATACGAATTTTTATTATTCTCTTAGAATCGAAGAAATATTGATTCTTCTTGAAATTTATTTACTGATCTATTTATTACTCCCTCTAGACACTAAGGTCGATTTTGGAACTTGTCATTATAATATTTGCACTTCCCAAAAGAAGTGATTGTAATTTGTTCGATTTGTGGAATTGATATTTGGAATTATGTAAAATCCTAATCCATAGTTTTTAGATAGATTTGACTGTTCAATACGTCTGCTTGGAATACCTTTTTTCACATACCATTTTTCAAGAATGAGTGGAAATATTGACTTCGAACAAAATCTGTTCTACAGACAGTTACATCAAAATGAACAGAGGGAAGATAAGTGTATCTTATTATATGTATAAATTTTAAAATATCGACATTTTTGGTTATTCTCGAATGTGTTGGGAACAAAACAATATTCTTGTTGATTACAGAATTCTAAAAATTTTACGCATAGTGAGTTAAATCGATCCACTGACCTTTTGCTTTCGTTGTGAAACTTAATTTCAAAATTCGGCGGATGAACTACATTGTCGATTCCAAAAACTAATTTATCATTACTTATTAAAGGTACGACATCTTAGCAACTAAGATGCTCTGTAAGTACCTACATGTTTCTGTGTTTTGTTGATTTCTAGGGACTTTTCTTGAAGTTCATCTTAATGAGCACAATTGAAGATGAATTTCAAGGGTTCGAAAGTAGGGAAACCTAATAAAATGTATATCTATACGTTTTGATGGATGTAGCACCAATTTGATTGAATTTGGAATAACGTTTGAGTTTTCTGCAGTTCTACCTTCGAAACGAATAAGTGCCAATAGTAAATTATATTGAAATATTTTAAATCAGTCAACAATTCCTAGAAACCGGTTATTAAAATTTGAGTCACTAATGACAATAATTAACTTTTTAAATTCACAAATTGGAACCTGTATATTATGTGTTTTAAGTAATGTTTTCATTTTTATTTTTGAGTAAAGGATTTGAATTCAAATTATCACAGCATTAATTGAATAGTTCGAAAAAGGTATCATGTATCTCTGAACGATTTAGGATTAAAAAGATTTAATTTACATTCGTTTTAGATTTTCTTGACTTTTCCGGCGTTAGTTCTTTTCGCCCAAACTCTAAAATTTCGTTAAGACCAAAATTGGTCACAAGACCAACAAAGTTGAAAAAAATCGCCAGAGAAACCCAAAGTGAATGTTGTAAAGCCCAAATATGTGTTTGATAAAAGTCCGGCTAAATTATTTGTATGTTATTTTTCTTAAAAGAATTTTTAATTTGGGGTTTGTGACATTTATTTTCAGCATTACTCATATCGTATCACTCAACGCAATATAACCAAATCATAAAATGACATAAGGTCCAAAAAGGAAACGTCGTGAAAAATATTCCTAAGAAAACGTCACAAAGACCAAAAAAATCACCCAAAGCAACTTACAATGTAGCAAAGTCCAAATTTAGAAGTGCCATAAAGCCCAACAGATTTTGAGTAGCTCAACGCAATATATCCAAATCATAAAATGACATAAGGTCCAAAAAGGAAACGTCGTGAAAAATATTCCTAAGAAAACGTCACAAAGACCAAAAAAATCACCCAAAGCAACTTACAATGTAGCAAAGCCCAAATTTAGAAGTGCCATAAAGCCCAACAGATTTTGAGTGGCTGTGGTATGTATGGGGCAGCATATTTTTTGTCAGATTGCTCCATCTTTTGGGCGATTGCTTTAACATTGCTTTAAAATAATTTAAAACTACGAAGAATTAAGTTTTAGATATCTAAAAAAAATCGAAATTGCATTTGGATTTAAAAATCTCAGAGAAAAATAAATTTATTAACTTCAAACATATTTTGTTTTATAAAAAATATTGCTTTAATAGTTTTTTTAATACCCTTCTTTACTCTCAAGATCTTTAAGTCGAAAGAAAAATTCAAGTTATTTGAAAATCATTTTTTTTCCGAGATAATATTTTAGTTAAAACCCAATTTTTACTAATGTTTATTGTTCAGCAGTAGTTCTTATGGTCTTTTATTTCTTTTATAAATACCAAATTCAATTGTATTTTTATAAAAAAATAACCTAATTTAAGAACAAAATTTTCCGTAAATTTATAATAAATTTAAAGTAAATACCATTATGTAATATTGAGACATAGTAAACAGTGATTTTTTAAGAGCTTGAGAACTTTAAAAAAAAAAAACGCATAAAATTTGCAAAATTTCATCGATTCTTTATTTGAAACGTTAGATTGGTCCATGACATTTACTTTTTTAAGATAATTTCATTTGAATGTTGACCGCGGCTGCGTCTTAGGTGGTCCATTCGGAAAGTCCAATTTTGGGTAACTTTTTCGAGCATTTCGGCCGGAATAGCCCGAATTTCTTCGGAAATGTTGTCTTTCAAAGCTGGAATAGTTGCTGGCTTATTTGTGTAGACTTTAGACTTGACGTAGCCCCACAAAAAATAATCTAAAGGCGTCAAATCGCATGATCTTGGTGGCCAACTTACCGGTCCATTCCTTGAGATGAATTGTTCTCCGAAGTTTTCCCTCAAAATGGCCATAGAATCGCGAGCTGTGTGGCATGTAGCGCCATCTTGTTGAAACCACATGTCAACCAAGTTCAGTTCTTCCATTTTTGGCAACAAAAAGTTTGTTAGCATTGAACGATAGCGATCGCCATTCACCGTAACGTTGCGTCCAACAGCATCTTTGAAAAAATACGGTCCAATGAATCCACCAGCGTACAAACCACACCAAACAGTGCATTTTTCGGGATGCATGGGCAGTTCTTGAACGGCTTCTGGTTGCTCTTCACTCCAAATGCGGCAATTTCGCTTATTTACGTAGCCATTCAACCAGAAATGAGCCTCATCGCTGAACAAAATTTGTCGATAAAAAAGCGGATTTTCTGCCAACTTTTCTAGGGCCCATTCACTGAAAATTCGACGTTGTGGCAGATCGTTCGGCTTCAGTTCTTGCACGAGCTGTATTTTATACGGTTTTACACCAAGATCTTTGCGTAAAATCTTCCATGTGGTCGAATAACACAAACCCAATTGCTGCGAACGGCGACGAATCGACATTTCACGGTCTTCAGCAACACTCTCAGAAACAGACGCAATATTCTCTTCTGTACGCACTGTACGCATTAGTGTGGTTGGTTTAATGTCCAATAAAGTAAACTGAGTGCGAAACTTGGTCACAATCGCATTAATTGTTTGCTCACTTGGTCGATTATGTAGACCATAAATCGGACGTAAAGCTCGAACACACATTTCGAACCGAACACTGATTTTGGTAATAAAATTCAATGATTCATGATGAAATGTCAAAGCATACTGAGCATCTTTCTCTTTGACACCATGTCTGAAATCCCGCGTGATCTGTCAAATACTAATGCATGAAAATCCTAACCTCAAAAAAATCACCCTTTACTATCAAAAACACCAGTTTTTAGCATTTGTTGGTGTGGGATTTTATTCTTGTAAAGAAGACTGTAGATAAAATTTTTCTAATGTAAACAATAACGTTTTTTGATTGAAGCCAATATCTTTATTTGTTGCCAAGATATTCAAATCTGAAATTATTTCCTACGAGCTTTTAGCACTCATTTTTTGTATTTAGAACAAAAAACTTTTAACTCGATTTTTCAAAAAAAAAAAAATACCAGATGTGAAGAATTATATTTTCACACTGAAGCCCTTTCTACAAGTCTTGAGATATTGTCGATGGGCCATACAAAACACAGACGACGTCAAGAAATGTGGAAATTACACAAAATGGATTGATTACATCAACTTCCCATGGTAGGTAAAAAATACTTCTTCTTTGGTTAACGTCTCTCATTTCTTGAAGACATTTCCAATTAGAAAACAAACAAAAATTCTTACTTTTATTTTAACTTTCGTATTAATTTATGATTTATATTGGAGCATTTTTCAAAAAAAAAAATATAAACTTGTAAAGAAAGTATGTTGCTTAAATATTTTGTTAGAAGATTTTAAAAAGTTATTTTTGTATGCTTAGCATTTTAGAAATTTCCTAAACGTTGAGATATTAACTAGCTTTTGAAAAATATAAAAAAGTAAGGTTAAGTACTTTTTTCGATAATCACAGTTTGTTTAAACCTTAAACAAAACAAAGAAATCATGAATTTAGTGAATGACCCTATATGTATTAAATGTCTTAAGCCCAAAAGTCATATGGATCTAAGAAATTACTAAAAGTTGTATTAGCGATTTCAACTCATGTTAAATGTTCGTATAATTATTTTCTAAGTCCGTTTAAAACAAGCAAAATCATCTTTTAAACTTAGTAACTTACTTTTCATTTTACTTAATCGTTCAAAACTTTACACCTTTAAGTTAACCTGGAGTAATAAATAGATGTAATTCACTCCACCCAAACTGGTTCTTGCCATCCTTAACACTTGTAATTACTTACGGGTACATAAGTAAATCAGTTAAAAAGTGCATTTCGAGCTAAAAGTAACTATTTCTGCTCAATAACACAGAAAATTGTTAACAATTTTAACAAACAATTTAACAGAGATGACGCCAGAAAATGTTAATAGGAGAGTTAAAGTTTGAATTGACATAAACAAATATCATTTTTGTGTGGGTATCGATTTCACACTTTTTTTTAAATAATTTTTTAATAACCGGATTGCAAAAAGAATGTGAGTTAATAAATCAAAAAATTGTACTATTAGATATGCTAAATGGAGATGAAAAAAAGAGTGTAAACAAAATTTAAAAATAAAAATAAAAACAAGGTAGGTACTTATAATACTCACTTAGACATCCATTGATTATCTCAACTTGTTAGTATTTAATTGGCAAATAGAGAATTAGTCATTCGTTTTTTAGATATTTTCCAGTCAATTTGAAATTTAATTTTTTAAATGTTTTTAAAAACAAAACACTACCTCAACATTATAACACAATATTTGAGAGGGAATTTTAAAAAGCTTGAGCTTGAGAAATGCAGTTGATAATTTTAGTAAATATAAAATAATGTATGTAAACAAAATATGAATGATATGAATAATCGCAAAAAAAAGCTAGACAGGTGTTCTTAAAAAATGCGAATGTTTAGAAATAATATTCAAGTCAAGCAGACATTATTAATTAAACATTGCAAAAAGCTTTCTTTAATGTTAAATATAAAATACCAACTCTCGTGTTCTTAATTTGTTAGAATTTTTACTTCAAACTGGTTCTAATTTGTAAACCGTGCAAAATAAGTTGCGAATGGTTCCAAGGCGTCTACAAGGAGAATTAAACCTGAGATGAAGCTTGTATGCAAGTTTTACTGAAGTTTAAAGAGTGTTTTTTTAGACGTGTAGTTTTCAAGAAATAATGTTTTATGAAGATATGAGTCTCCAATTATGTTTTTAAAAAATGCTTTCCAGCTGTGAACACCGCCACTCGAGCGAAAAATTTTTCTCGCTTGCAAACGGTGTTCAGGGGTTAGTCTATTCAATTTGAAAATACAAATAAAAATAAGCATAAATCAAGTGACAGCTGTGAAATAGTGCAACTATCTAAAAAGTATTGTACTTGATGAACTAAACCCAATCTTTTTATTGATTTACAAAACACTTACATATATGTATATATTTTTTTAAATCAATATATTACGTCGATAAAGGTCAACTTTTTCAATTCGACAAACCTCATTACAATAACTTCAATTCGTTGAAAGTTAAAAAAATGTTAAGTGTGTGTTAATTATTGTTTTTATATATTACTTACTTAATTTACATCTATTTTGTTTTATTGATTTTGATTACTTTTCACACTGATTAAAAATAAATTCATGATTGATTAAGGTTTATTTATAGAAGTACTAATTTTTAAAATAAGCAAATTCCTGTAAGACAATGAATATATTAAAAAAAAACTGTAAATATAATTAAAAAAAAACTTTGCTTTCAATGTTAAATTTAAATTGAAGATTTTGTTACCGAAGTTTTCCCTGTCTGATATTTATAAGTTAAACAATTAAAATATTAATTCTTATACAAAAAACAACACTGTACAAATTGATTGCAAGTTATTGTTCATATTATTCGTCGATATACAATTGATCAATCAGTATTTAAAAAAACATTGTTATGCATTATTAACTTTATATTTTGAGTTCAAAAATTCTTTACAGATGTTTATTAAATTTAAAGGATTTTAATTACGCTTTAATTTTAACCAGAAACAATTAATTGTCATGATAATTGATAAATTGATGTAAGATATTATGAATCCCATACATTTATTTAAGCTGCAAATACCAAATAAAATCCATTTCAAGTTAAAGGCACACAAATGTTATTAACATCAAATTTAAAATTATTGTAACCTTTACGATTTGTTAAATTAAAATTTTTGACATTTCTTGACGACACCAGAATGTTAATCCATTGTTTTCAGATGATAGAGTGAACATTTTTTTGACGTTCGGAATACCTACCTTTTTCGTCAGCCATTTATCATAAACGGCTTACAAAAATTCCATCAAAAGGAGAACAAAATCGGTAATTATAAATGTTTTGACTTTAATCAAATTGTATCCTAAGTTCATATGAACTTAAATAAAATTCTAATCTCGAATATTTTCCAAAAATTGTGATATATCAAACTTTCAGACAAATTTTATACAAACAAAAATGGCGTCTTAACACATGAATCAATTTTGAGAAAATGTTTGTTATAAACAGCTTTCTATTAATAGAAACCTTCAATAAAATAATACAAAACTGGTTTAAGGTCTCAAACATTTTGAAAGAAAACAGAAGATAAATTTAAACTGAAAATCTGAACCGAGATGCATTTGGATCTAGAGGCATAGAACTTTAAAATGGAATTACTAATAACGATGATTTTTTTTTAATTGAAATGAAAATAACTTTATTCAGAAGATAATGTTCTATAATTTAACGATGTGTAGCAAATGACCGCCATGGCTGGTTTGGACGTAGTCAAATCTGGATGTAAGACTTTCGAAGACTTTCCCCAACGTTTCGGTATGATCAATATTCTTGGCTCTATAGCGGTTACCAATGACGGTAACGTTTTGGCCAGCATTGTTTTTAAAAAAGTACAGACTAATTATTCGACCAAGTCATTAGAAAGCACACCAAACAGTCAGTTTAGTGTATGTAACGATGTCTCAATATTAATTTTAAGACTATTATCACTCCAAATATTGCAGTTTTGTTTATTGACGTAACAATTTAACAAAATGCGATTTTCAGGTGTCAGTCTATTCATGTCAAACCAAACTCAAAATAAATCACTTGACAACTAGCAAAATGGAAGCCTTTTTAAAAAAGTAGAGAGTTCTATAGCTCTTAAAAACATCCACTATAAATATGAAAATCACTGACAGATGTCATTTTCTACACATTTTAACTAATTCTTCCAAATTTTGCACATTGCCTTCACATAATACTTAGTCTGATGTGGAAGGACTTTATAAAAAAATATAAACTTGGTTGTCATTTTTCACGAGGGTGAGACATTAGAAATGTTTCCTTGGTTACTGCTGCTGGCTTATTTTTTACGTCAGAATTATTATTATTTTTCTTTTATGTGCTTATGTGCGGACATTTGAAATGACAAAATATGCCATTGACATTACTTTCTAGAACAAAGTCATCATTGTTGGATTTTATTATACCTTTATTTATACACTACGCATTCTTATGGATAATGGTCTTCCACGAACTGTTTTATATTTTCTAGTCTTTGATTGAATTCTTTCAATTTAATAACGTGACTTAGCGTTCTTTGTTGCGCTGCTGTGGCTATAGTTTTATTTCCCACACAAACAATACGTATACAACAATAATAAAAAGAAAAGCGGAAGCTTCTTTAATGCTTTTGGATTACCAATTTATACTATGAGGAAATACAGATTTTATTATTAGTGAGGGAATGTAAAGAATGAATAAAATTTGTTATTTGATTCATGAATATCTATGTTTATGGTTTAGTTGATGAGATTAGAGTCTCAATAAATAAAAATGCAAATCATAGGCTTAGAATTTAAAACAGCTAAAACATACTGTTTAAGCACTTTTAACAACAAAAAAAAACTTTTATTTTAATTTTAAAGATTTATTTCTGTATTCACAAGGATATGCTTTTTTCCCCGATCGACTTATATCGAAATCGGTTTGAATATACTTCAAGATGAGCAATATGCGATTCTTTCTTCGATATTTTGTGCGCAAAGATAGATACTTTATAATTCGTGGTCTCTACCAACCTTAAAAAATCCCAAAAATATGAAGTTTTATTTTGAAAAGCTCACTATTTGAGCAATTTACCCTTTCACCTGTCAACTTATAACTATCTACTTAATTATTTAAAATGAAACCATAAACGCTTCGCCAAAGCGTTGAACTTTTTAAAAAGTCACCACAAAAATGTTAAACATTTACAGTCAAAGTCACATTGTGCCGTCGTAAAGCACTTTATTGTCAGGCAATTTTAAAAATGAGCTGTGCGACAATTAAGTGATTTAGCTATCTCTTTAATCTTTAGAAGAATCTTTTCAAAAATTATATTTTTACATACAGACTTAGGTTTTAAGGCTTTTAGAGGTTAATTGACACAAGAATTAAAGCTGGTGGATCACTAGTAACTTCATTCAATGGCTGATTGGGTCTTTGATATATGTCAAAACGATCCGATTTTTTTTTTTTATTGAAGAAAACATTTTTTATGATGAAGACCATTTTTACATTGAAAAGTTTCTTCATCTCAATCAACCTCTGTTTAATGTGTTTTTTTTTGGCAGTGTGATTGGACCCTACTTATTCAAAAATTTGGCTAATGCAACTAATAATTTCTTTTTAAAAAAAATACGAGTTTTGTATTAATACTTTTAATGTTTAACTCCAATTTTTTGTATAGTTTTCTAGTAGAATTGAAAGAGAAATGCCACATTTTGAAAATAAAAACTATTTTTTGTTATTCTGTTAAATAACTCCAGAAAAGTTCAATAAGATCGAGTAGAAAACATGAACTTTTTTTGATGGTTTACATAAAACTTTACCTTTGGAATCATAATGCTCTTAATTTCGTTTGTAATAATTTTAATAACCTTAAAAATAATTCCTATTACTTTTTTTTGCAACATGTGCTTTATTCCATTTAAATATCAAAAGCTCATCAAACCGCTTAAAAGTTCTTAATATTAAACACTCTACATCGTGGTACCTTAGCTCCTCCGAAAGCCATAGTGTATGGATCTTCTATTAATATACTATGCCGTGTTCATAAACTTGGTTTATTTCCACACCTTCAAGGTGTCATATGGGTATGTACCCGTTAAAAGCCCCTTTTTCAAGGTTAAAACACATTTCAAATATTTCTTTATTGTGACCTTCAGTGAACCAAAATAATTCTTTAGGTTCTCTTCCATCGGAATATTGTAACTGACCATCACTTGTGCCGATAATGAAATTATACAAGTCGATTGGATTCCATACAACCTTTCCGATCTCTCCATGAATTAACCATTTTAGTGAACCTTCTTCAGACCATTCAGTAGTGTGACCGTTCATGCCATTAAACTCAAAAGACTGGACCTTTTCCTTTATTTATAGTTTTGCATGGCTTACATTCGAGTAGGTCCCAAAAGATAAGAGACTGATCTACTGAACAACTTCCTTTTAACCACTTTTCATGACAAATAATTGGATCCTAATTTAAAAGTGGGTTCAATAAGATCTAAGATATCTAGACCCCAAATAGTGATAATATGATTCATAAATCCAACAGCACATAAATTCCCAGCTGTTTCACTTCCAGTAGTATAAAGCCGTGATGGGAATACACCGATTCATCTTCCTTATTAAAAATCAACACTTCTAACGTTGCTGCATCATAGGCAACATGGCGCAGAAGATTACGGCCTGAATTGATGACTTTATCTTCAGCTTCCAAGTCTTCTTTGTACTCAATATCATGATCAAGATCAATCTCAGTTTTTGCAATCTTAGCGACTTAAACATAACCTTCGTTGCCGTAGGCACCAGAAGTTGGAGCGGAGCCTTCAGATGCAAAAGCTAGGTCATCGTCGCCTCACGCATCGCATTTATCAGCATCAGCAATCGCGAATAGCCTTTACTGAGTCTATGTAACTCCTTGGCAATACCACGTTTAAAAAAGAAAATCACTGGAAAGAAATTAACTAAAGATTCAGTTTCAGCCATAAACATATCTAAAAAAAAAAATGAATATAGTATCGGACAAATTATCACTTATCTTTGATAAATACTAGGCATTTTTTCAATAATGAGAGATTTACAACTTAGCCATACCTTATACAGGGCTTATTCTACCAAAGCTAAGCTTTGTTTCATTTTTTCAAAGTAAGGAAATTGTCTTATCTTAAATATACAAAATAAACACTCTTGTGTACATTTTTTCCATCCCCAATTGAAATTCCAATAAATCATTTCCGCATTTTAGGTTGTCTGTCTTTACCAGCTGACAAGTTTGACTAAGATCTTATTCTCTCAAGGGAATAGGCATTCTGTGTGTAGCATAAGTTAAGACAAAATTCAAATTAAAATTCCTTGCAACTGCGACATCTGACGATGAAAACTTACAAAACACCACAAAACAAACTCGAATTGAAATTGTAAAACTTTTATTGACATTTGAAATATGAAAGTTCTTATTAATAAAGAAGAAAATACACGAATGAAAAGTTTGAAAAATGTATAAGATTTCCGTGTACAAATTTATTCAAGTATTTCCACTCATATTGCTTTATTTTTCTTGTCTGTCTTTCAAAACACGTACATAAAAACGCATGAATTCACCTTAATGCTTATCCATAAGCAAAGGTTATAATGATAGACATATTTATTTGTTATTTTATTATAATACAAATAAGTCTTAATTGAAAACCTCTCATTTTAAAATATGAACACCTCTTTTAAGACACTCATACTCATAAATCATTTAAGATAATTTCGTTCAACAAAATGAACCAATTTATAAATAAATAAATTGCACAAAATCATTCACAAAATAACACATATTATACTCGTACTACACCACAAAGTGAATTTTCTCCACAAACATACATATATATTTTCATTACTAAGATGTCTCACCGTCTTCATCTTCATCTCTGTTGCGTTTTAGTTTTCGTGGCTGCAAATTATGTGCACAATTTTCAATTCTAAACAACCCCCATCCATCATCAATTCATATAGCCTCATCCCCATCCCCATTACACTCCCATATATGTTAGTACTCGTACATATCTTTTGAAAAATCTTTTAAAAAAAGAAAATGATGATTTTCGAATTCACTGCAAACAGAATAGAACTAGTTAAGGAAAACGTGCACAGCAAACTAAATAGAACTTAATAATTTTTCTAAAACGTTCAAGAAGGAGAAAAGGCGAATAATATAGTAAATTCTAACTAAACTAAAAAAGTAACTTTTTTTTTAAATTATTATCATTGTTGTTCCTCCTATGGCGAGGAACGAGCTTTTCGAGACTTTAAAAAATTGATGAAACAAAATATAATTTCTAACTCGTGCCTGGCTCTAAATAAATTTAATTTAATTGGCCGCAGCAGATTTGTTTATTTATTCAATTTGAGGCTTGATAAAAACACATTATCATCTTTCGGGATAGTCGTGTATTTGAATACAAATTGTGCGAAAAAAGAGCTCTGCATTAAAAGAATCTTTTCTATCTTTGTATTTTAGTTTAAAGTCGTTTAAAAGCTTAAACGCTAAAGTAACTATAAACAAGTAAAATATTGAAACAAACATTAAACTTGGAGTCATAGTAATTAAAAGAGAAAATACATTTTATTCTGTGTGGCACAAGAATGTTTGTTATTTCATTTCAACAATAAAAAAGGAAACACAAAGAAAACAAAAAGTTACTTCAAATATTTATAGTGTGTTGTTTAAGCTGCATCATTTAAGCTATCCGGGATCTATAAATAAGTTCTAGATGGGTTTTCGCATTTTGACAGCGTTGATAGCCGCCATGTTGTTTAAGCTCTCAAATTGGTTGTCATTTATTCAGTCTGTTAAAGCGTTGAATATTAAATGCAAATGATTATATTGTTTTTATCAAAATGGACTTTAATTTGGGTAAAGTTCCACATGCTTTGATAATTTTTATTTGTCAAATGAACAAGTTCTTTGTATATCATCAATAAGTCTGAGGTACAGTGTGAATATTGGAAAAAAAGGAGGTTTTAGAAAAAAGGAATTCTTGACTATTGCGATGACAGAAAAAAACATAACGTTTTAAAACATTCCACATTCATGTAGTACGGCTAAAAAACGAATCTCTGTACAACAAATGACATTTGTAACGAGCGACGATATCAAGTTACTTAATAAGTCAATGAAAGTACTGTCATCAACCATTTTAAAAATTATTCTTTCAATACTAAAAGTGCAGGAAAATAAGATATCGAAAATATTAAACAAAGCTGAATTTTGGTGGAGAGCTTCATTTATATGTAATTAACACTCTTTTAAAAGGAATCTTATTTTGGACAGTTTAGAGATGTGAAAAAGGATTGAGTGTGAAAAATTTGAGCTACAAAGTGTACTTTAAAAGTAAACCTATAATTTAAAAAAAAAAATTTCGGAACCCTCTTTTTACTTGCAACATATAAGAACCATGTTCCATTCTAACTCTACATTTTAATCAAATATGTAGACACGTTCAAAAAGTTGGCCTCCCGATTACTTCCGTCTGTCCGTCTACTAAAAATCCTTAAGGCCAAACCATTGGGTCGATTGATAGTTCAAACTTAAAATTAAGGTTTTAAGACGATTAACGTTATGCTTCGCTTCTCTCAACAAACAAAATATATTTCAATATTAGGCAACGGCCTAGTCACTAATAAAGCTTCGGTTCCCATCGATCACCGAAATCAAGCATCAATGCGCGTGGTTAGTAGAAAGATTGAGGACCGTCTCGAAACCGGCCACGTGCTGCTGTCATGTGTTCTTTCTGTCTGTTGTTCTTTCTCTTCTGTCTTGTATTAATATCTTGTGTTGTTATCACCTTACATAGTCTAGTTGCTCAAGGTGCTGTGTTCTCTACTCTGTACATTTATGTGCTGAGAAGTGTGTTATGTAATGAAATATTTCAGTATTACTCAAGGATGGTACCCTCATAGAACCGTTATTTTGATTTTAAGTTTTCTCGAGAACTAATAACACGATTTCAATAACTTTTTCCTACGCAACCCCTTAAATAAAAAAGAGGCTGGGATGCGACCCACACTCTGTCGATTTGTCTTGCTTAAAAGTTTGTCTATATGTACTCGTATCAATTTTTACCAAATTTGCATACTATTTTTTGTACATTTTATTTTTTAAGAAAAAAACCGACTGTTGGATTTTTATATAAAAATTACTGAATATCGACAACAATATTTTCTGTGAAATAAAATAAGTTTGAAACCAATGTTTTTAATTGTTGAAAAGCTATTTGAGTCGAAAATCAATTTTTACCAACTTTTGTTTAGGTTTTAATTTTTTTGTATAAAAACTGTCAATTCGATTTTTTTCAAAGTTTTACTAAATATTGACAACAATATTTTTTTAAAGATAAAAGTAAATTAAAGCCAGTATCTCAAAGTTTTGAAAAGATATTTGAGTCGAAAATCAATTTTTACCAACTTTTATTCATTTTTTTTAAGGTTTTTATTTTTTGTAAAAAAACTGTCAATTCAATTTTTTTCAACATTTTTCAGAATGTTGAAAACAATATTTCTTATAAGATAAAATAAGTTTGAAGCCTATATTTCTAGATTTTGAAAAGCTATTTGAGTCGAAAATCAATTTTTACCAACTTTTGTTTAGGTTTTTAATTTTTTATACAAAAACTGTCAATTCGATTTTTTTCGAAATTTTACTGAATGTTAATTGAATGTAATTATTATATTATATGGATTCTCGATTTATTCGAGAAAATATGCGTCATGACAAGGTGTAATGGTCATCTTCTGATGAGCCCAACCATTACATTGGGGCGAAACGCATATATGAACACCATGCTGGTTTATTTTATATTCATTTTAATGATTTTAAATCATATTTATTAAATTTTATTTCGACTCTAGGGACCTTGAAACGTCGAGGAATGCCAAAATTTTCAATTTTACAAATCGTACCCATTACAATAACTTCCTATGGGAAGTTGATAAAATAGGTGACGCAACAGTCCGTAGAGAATCAGGGTCCGTGACATACAACTCTTAACCAATCTTGTGCGAGTCATATCAGGAAACTTACAGTTTTTTGCTAAATCCGAACGGCTAAAATAGAGAGACCACTTTTCATGACAAGAATTACTCTTGGAGGATTTGTCAACTTCTCGTAAGAGCCGGTACCCCTAAAAAAACTTTAAGATGGCACAGGCAGGGATTAAGCCCAAGACTTTTTACATGAAAGTCCTTCGCACTAATCATCACCCAGCGGATATTACGACACGGAAAGCACAAGCTTGTTTGTATATTTTTAGTAATATTTCAAGATCAAAAATTTCAAGCATTACATTTTTTTTTCAATTTATTAGTACGAAAATCTTATGTAAAATGTTTTTAGTGTGTTTTATGCCAAAAATATTTTAAAACACAATTTGATAAAATTTATATGCACAAAAGTTATTACAAAAAAAAAACGGATCTTACGATTTTAAAATTTGAAAAATTAAGTTTTAAAAATTAAAATGGAATTTAATTTTTGAACAACTTATTTTCGGGTATATTTTTAAATCTTAAGTTTTAATTACAGTGTCTTTGAAAAGGTACTAGTTCGTGTGAACCAGTCGAACATTTTCGGCTTTTTTGGCGGTGTGGTTTATGTTATATACATATACCAAAAGTAAGCACATCTCCAATTCCCTTGATTAATTGTTGGCATTGTGAAGTTGGGTATATTTTGGTTCCACAACATTTTCGAAGCATGAAGTTACACGTGGTTTTCTTATTCCCCATCGTACAATTTTGTTTAGTTCGTTGAAATTCCACATCCTAATAGAAGTCTGAAAATTGATGTAAAAAACCAAGCACTTTCGTCAGAAAAACAATAAGGTAGATTAGAATTTGCAGACAGAATATGATTTTTCAAAAAGAGATAGAGAGTGGTTTTGTGCTTGAATCCATCTAATTTAACCGGAATTTCTTTGAAATAAGGTTTTAGAGACATTGCAACTTTAAGAAATGTAAACATTTTCAATTCGACTAAATCCTTCCATTGGAAAGTTAAGTTTTAGGTTATACAAAATTTATGATTGCATTAAAAATAAAGAAAGTTTTTAAAATTTTATTTCTGAAACACCAATGAATCAAAGATTGAAAAATTTCCAAGAAAATTTAACTAACCTACCTATAACTACTTTTCACACAAATAAATTAAGTTAACACAAATTGTTTTTTTTTTGTGGTTTCTATTGAAACTTTTTAATGGAATAAGTTTTTTGTGTGATTTAGCTTTAATTTGATCCTTTACCATCGCCTGTCAATTATTTTTAATGACTGCGATAAAATTTCACTTCCCATTTTCTATAGACCGCTACATTGTTGGCTGTACGCACTCTTTCTCCAAAACGAAGTTCAAACCCCTATTTTTAAAGGGGATCATTATTTTTGTCAATAGAGAATAAATAAAACAAATATAAAAGAACTTCGTACAGATTTAAATTTCTTTTTTTAAAGTTCAAGAGACACAATTCGTACAGATTCACGATATTTTGTTAGCATCTTTTGTATTTTTATAGAACTACACACGAAATAATTGAATCAAAATGTTTTTTTTTATATTGAAATACTATTACATTTCTATAAAATTCTTTCAAAGTAAAATAAACAGAGAAAGAGTTTATGATTAATCTAAGAAAGAAAGGTCACCAAGAAAAGTTCTTTTTTTCGAAATATTCCTTTTATTTTATTGTTCAAGCGTATGATTAAAATTTTCAATTTTCAAGTTTTCATATTTCTTATTAAATATGAAAACAAACAAAGAGCTGTTAGGGAATAGGTAGGAATGCTTGTCTTTTTGTAAGTTGGTATATTTTTCTATTGGTAAATTCTTCTAGGAGTATTATTTTTAGGTGGGTGTTTCAAGTTGGGTCATTTATAAATAAATGAACTAAGGTACCAACAAAGGTATGTTATTTAATAAAATCCCCAAAGAAAATATGATATACCTTTATTTAATGTTGAACTTTAAGTGGATGATTTGATTTTTTGTTGAACATTAAGAAATTATATGAAATTTGTATTTAAAATTATTATCTTATACCTTAAGCCATTATGGTTATTCTCTCGGAAAAATAGTTTTGATCTGATTATTTGGTGAGATGAAAACTGTTTTTGTTTTGAATTGAATCACATATTATCTTATTTAATAAGCTGGAATAATACCTAAAATAAATTTGAACAAAATAAAATTGAAGACTCATAGCTTAAACGTGGTCCTTTATCCATAGAGTCTGTTTAAAAATAGAAAATGATTTGTTCATAAAATATTGAAGCTGAAAAATATTTATTCTTATATTTTTAATTTCTAAAAAAACTATTATCTATTATATGTCCCATACAAAATAAAGGAGATAACACAACGTGAAGCAACTACAGAGGTATAACGTAGTTCCTATCAGATTTTTGTCCTTAGGCAGGAGATGGAAAAATGTCTAACATTTAATATTTCAACTTACCATCTGTTTTTAAACTTTAAGGCCGCCTATGATAGACAGCATAGCCAGGGTAGAACAACCGTAATGCTATCTAGACGAATCAACATCTGCAATGGCCGTCGGGAAGGGTTTGGTCTCCTTCCTCTTCAACCTAGAGCAAGCAATCTGCGACTCTGGCACTTCAACTAGAGGAACCATGCATAGTCACCAAGTCCAGACAAATACTGGCTTACACAGACGACATCATCAGGAGTTGTACACAGACCATACTAACGTTGGAGAAAGCGTTTACCAGGCCACCCGAATCCTTGGGCTGCGAGGAAGCATGGCGTCATCTCGCGATCGGAATAAATTAAGACACTTATTAAGGCCAGGACCGGATTCCGGTGGACAAGCCGATGATGATGATAAAAAAAAAGTGGGCTGATTTTTTAAACACGTCCTAACTTTGGGTAAAGTCATAATGACTAATTTTGTTCAATTCTACAGCATTTCTGATTAACCAAATGTTTAACTTTTTACTGCAATTAAAAAACCTAACAACAACTTCCAATGGGAAGTTAATAAAATTGTAAAAAAAAAAATTTAAAGAAAAACCTCTTTATTTTAAAACTGTGGGATTTTTGAACATATGGAAATTAGTAGCTAAGTTCTTAAAGCTAAATTCTTAAACAAATCTGAGCCTTTAAAAACATGCATCAATAACATTAAAAACCTTTTATGTAGTCTCACGTTCCTGTCATCCCAATAATGTTGATTTAGAAGAGCCAAAATTAATTATACTGCCAATTCAACACCTACTATAGGTTGTATTTATACTTTCTCAACCAAAAAATAAACCTCAAATCATCTTAAAACGTGACGTTTTCTTTTCTTCTCTTTGCTGCCATCACTTTTTTGAAGACCACTCTTGATGAACTTGAAGGAAAGTGCCTACTTCCCTTTTTTCAATCTCATCCTAAGTCAATAGAGTGTTCTTTCCTTTGGGGTATTTCGTTAGAATTATTTACTTTATATGGTAAAATGTGTTATTTGAACTGGCCATCACTTCAATATTCCAGAGCCTATGACACTAACGTTTATGTTCAATTCATCCCCTTCTATTTTTGTTTACATTATAGGTGAACTTTAGGAATACCTTTAATATGTTGACAGATTCATGGTTGTCATTATCTTCTATTAGGTTAGATTGTAGGGAAATATATAAAGCACCTAATTTAATTTGGATGACCTGTAATTAGTTTGTTGGGCTTTTAGTGTGAGTGATACAAAATTACCATAAATTACAAAACTTGGCAACACAACTAAAACCAAATCAATAATCAAACCACGAAATTAAATTCTAGAAATCTTTCAAATGTATGAATATCTTAAGATGGCCATCAAAAAATTAGCAGCTGGTATATTTTACTGACGCGACGGAAATACTAAATAATTATCTTTAATTAAATATTTTCAACAATTGCATAGTATTTGAGTTAAAAATAAATTTTACACAATTTTTTAAATGACACAAAATCTACATTCGTCGGATTATAAATTAAAGCTAACATCATTTTCTCGCACTTGATTTTATTGTCGCCTTAGACTATAGCGTGTTTTCCAAGAAAAGAATTTAAATAATTAATAATTTTATGACCACAAACAGCTGATGATTTTTCGTTTTGATTTATAGTCTTCAACATCCAAAAAGATATTTTTATTAATTGATTTTAGCTGAATATTAATGATCTGATGGTGTGAAGATGGATCCTCAAAATAATTTGTATCCAAATTTTTGAAGGACCACTTTTATAATTAGGGAAATGTTCTTTATATGAATGAGCAGGGCACATTTATTTTATCGGTGTTTAAAATAATAAAACCGTACAAGTTTAACATAGTGGCACGCTTTTTAAATTCTTGAATGTTTTAATTCTAAAATAGTCAATAAAAACCAAATCGTAAAGAATAGTCTATAAATTTGAAAAGTACTAAAATCAATTGGAAAATAAAATAAATTTGAAGACCGAGAAAAGTAGGAGACTATAACATCAATTTCGATAGCCTAATATATAAATTTAAAAAAAAGTCAAAACTTGAATAAAGTGATCCAAATTCCAGTTTAGTAAGGTTACGTTTGAAAATAATTTACTTTCTCTCTAACTTATCTGACTCATAATAAATGTTTCTTATTTTTATTTTTATGTTTTAAGTTTTATAGGAACAATCATGTCAGCTTAGTAAACAAATAATCATAATGTACATACGAGAATGTACCGAGAATATATTGAACGCCCCTCGTACATAAAACCTCTGACAAGTATTTATGTTTTGACTTATGTTTTTATTTCTCAATTGGATGATTTTATTTTGAGAGTAGTTAAGTAGTTAAGCCTCTTTAATTTAAATATCATATAAGAACTAAATTCTTTGTGAAAGTCCGTAAACTAATTAATTAAATTAAATTGGTTCTAGATTTTGTATATCCTAAAATAATGGATAAATACTAAAAACCTAACTACAAGTTGCTTTTATTATTATTATGTTGAAAGCAGAAATACTGTTTTTATTGTTTACATAGACAAAAATTACTATTTCGTATTTATAAGCGCTATAGAGCGATCAACAAGATTATGTATAGCCCGTAATAAAATTATACTTGTTCTAAGGTTTTTGATTTCTCTAGTTCGAGACCAACGTATGTTTTTGAGAAACAACCTTTAATAATTCAAAAAAAAAATGTATTAGGTTTTTTGAGGTTCTGTAAGTTCATGCAGTAGTTTTCAATGAAGTTCGTTATTATTTTCCTTATAAACAAATTCTTTCTTCATTATTCTGTTTATAAAATGTCTGTATCTTTCTTATTAACTTCCCATAGGAAGTTATTTTAAAAAAATCGTAATTAGTTGTACCTAAGTATTAACATTACAAAATCCAAGAACGCTGAAGCATTTATGCTTAAACGATTCTTAACAGAAAAACACAACAGCAATTATTTTTCTTTTTACGAACTCGTAGTTTTAAGGTTATAAAATCAAGTTTTTTGAAGTGAATATGAAATAAAGAATATAAAAATAATGTTGAAAATGGGTATTTCTGAGTTTAAGCTCATAAGCAACATCAGAAAAAGTATTCAAAATTAACACTGAAAATTTAATCAAAATCAAAAACATTAAAAACTAACATTAAAGGTTTTTCAAAACTTCTTAAAGACCCATAAGTCATAAGAAAACCCAAAATATCTCTCGAACCAATAACTCTACCGAGTACAGTTAAATTTCATATTACCAAACTAATAACATTTTGAAAAATCAAATCAAGGCTTTATTTAGAAATCAATATTGATTAATTGACAGTTTTTTTACAAACAAAAGCTAAAAAAGAGGCTGGGATGCAACCCACACTGATAACTTCCCATCCCGTCTGTCGAGTTGTCTTGCTTTAAAGTTTGTTTATATGTACTCGTATCAATTTTTATAAAATTTGAGTTCTATTTTTTGTAGATTTAATTTTTTATGAAAAAACGGACTGTTGGATTTTTGTATAAAAATTACTGAATGGCGAAAACAATATTTTCTGTGAAATGAAATAAGTTTGAAGCCAATTTTTTTAATTTTTGAAAAGCTATTTGAGTCGAAAATCAATTTTTACCAACTTTTGTTTAGGTTTTAAATATTTCGTATAAAAACTGTCAATTCGATTTTTTCAAAATATTTCTAAATGTTGACAACAATATTTTTTGAAAGATAAAAGTAAATTAAAGCCAGTATCTCAAAGTTTTGAAAAGATATTTGAGTCGAAAATCAATTTTTACCAAATTTTATTAATTTTGATTTAGGTTTTTATTTTTTGTAAAAAAAACTGTCAATTCGATTTTTCTCAACATTTTTCAGAATGTTGAAAACAATATTTCTTATAAGATAAAATAAGTTTGAAGCCTAAATTTTTAGTTTTTGAAAAGATATTTGAGTCGATATTCAATTTTTATCAACTTTGAATAATGTTTTTTTTTAGATTTTTATTTTTTATAAAAAAAAATGTCTAATACTTTTTTCTCAAAATTTGATCAGATCTCAAAATACACTTCTTTGGAATCACGTTACAATATCGTATATAAAATTTAATTCAAGTCTCTAGCGTTTTTGGTTAATAAGATATTTAGGGTTAACCAAAAGTTTCACCTTTTTTCACACTGCTATAGTAAAAAAAAATCACGTACCCAATTTTCTTGAGAGCCCTTTCTGCATCTTTCTGCCTTATTATCTGTATAACAAAATTTATTTGAAATCGATATCTCTTCTGGTTCTTGAGCTATGGACGACGAAAAAAACATCGCGAACGTACGGACGTACGAACGTACGTACACACGCACGCACAGACATCTTTCTAAAAATCTTTTATTTCAACACTAGGGACCTTAAAACGTCGAGAAATTTCAAAATTTTCAATTTGACAAATCGGACCCATTACAATAACTTCCTATGGGAAGTTAAAAACACATTACTCAAAGTTGGTAAAAATTGTATTTCGACTCTAATATCTTTTTAAAAATTATGGCTTCAAACTAATTTTATGAAATATTGTTTTCAACATTCGGTAAAATTTTCAGAAAAATTTTATAAACAGTTTGTTTACAAAAATTATAATTTAAAAGAAAATTTAACAAAAGTTGCTAAAAATTGATTTCTGACACAAATATCTTTTCAAAAATTTAACTAATTTTAAATTATAAAAATATTGCTTTCAACATTTGGAAAAATTTTAATTGACAAAGCAATACTAAAACTTGAATAAAATTTACTTTCGATCTAATAGCTTTTTAAAAATTAAAAATATTGGCTTTAAACTTTTTGTAGTTCACAGAAAATATTGCTTTTAATAAGTTTTGTAACAATCAGTTTTTTCATAAAAAAATAAAATCTACAATAAATAGAAAGTACGCTTAATTTGGTAAAAATTGATGCTTGGTTATTGATGTCTCTCAAATTAATTTCGTTCATCCAATTTATAAAAATTAAAGAAATGCTACAAAAATTGGTAAAAATTGGGTTTCGACTAAAAATCTATTTAACAAAACTAGATTTTCAAACTAAACTATTTCTTGATATGAAAAATATTGTTGGTAATTTTAAATTTTTTAAAGAATAATTCAACTGACAACTTTTTTAACCCAACACGAAAACCTACAAACCAACGTGCCACAGCCTCGTAGCCAAAATCATATTCTCTCACAAGTCTTTACACTAACAGTGCTTAAAGATTATTAGTCAAAAAATTGAACCAATTTTATACCACAAATTCTAGGAAACATTAACACTAAATGTATCAATTAAAATATCATTTTCGTAGCAATTCGCATGTATGCTTACTCCTCATTACTTATTTATAATAATTCATCCATGTAAGCTTCACATATTTAATTTTTTTTTCCAGGTAAAATTGAATGTTTATAATTTATTCATTCACCCAATTCTTTTATTTTGTTTCTTTTAAATCAAGACTTCGCCTACGTTTACGTTATTGTAAATATTAATGGTATTATAATCCATCTTAAAGAAAAAATTTAAATCAATCGTTTATCAATGTCAAAATCAATTAAACACATATTCAGATGATGATAGACACTCTAGATTAAATCTGCCTATAAAATTTAAAAAAAAAAGAAATTACGTTCTATTTCACTTTATTTTGCACATACTTTAGCTTTAAGCAATGAACCGTGTCTAACAGCATTTTGATGAATTAATCTAGTTGATTATTTTATATTAGATTTAGTAAGAATTTGTTTATAATCGTATTAATAAAGAAAAATTATAAATAGAATTTTTCACTTAGTTATTGGAATAGGTCTAGGTGGTGGTATATAAATATTTAAATCACTTTAAAAATAAATCGGCTTTTAGGTTTGTGTTGCTTCATTTAATTGTTTATGACTGATGACATATTATTGCCATTCATAAATTCAAAAAATATAAAGAAAACGCTTAAAATATTTAATTCGAAATATATTTTCAATAATAATATTAATACATTTCTTAAAACAAACCACACACGTTTCAAGAGATTTCAATACAAAAAAAATATACTCTGCGATGATTTTTTTATAATTTAAATTAATATATTTCTTAAAGTGCGATTAATATTTTATGTGTCATATTTAGAAATGACAATTTATTAATTATTATTAACGTGGGTTTGAAGATCTTTAAAAACCTTGAGGAAAAATATGTCATATGGGTTTTCTTCAAGGAATTGTGTATTTTAAACACCCCGGAAGTAAGAAGCACTTAACTAGACATATTTTAATTATAAACTACTATCATCAGTTGGATGCACATAAAAAAAGCTCCTTTTTGCCGAGACTCATAAATTTTAAAGTATCATATTCTCTTTATTATACCTTCCAGAAAGAAGTTTTAATGGGCAAAAATGAACATCTTGTGTTCAGCGTTGTAATGTTCTAAGAAGACAATAATGAGGTTTTGAATTTGAAACAAGTAATGGCCAAATCAATATTTTTAAAGATACAATCTGTACAATTTCCGCCCACCAACAGTATTTTGATATTTGATGACACTGAACAACGATAAAGGTATCAAGCAAAATATCTTTAATATAATATGAAACTTTAAAGTGAACAATTTTTTATAATTTACAATTTCATAGAATTGAAATTTCAAAATGATGCTGCAATGCAACCCACTGATAAATTCCCATCGTCGACCTTGATTATTTTCAATAATAAGCTAAATTGTAATTTCAGGAACTTAAAAAGAAATAAAATCAATAAGTATTGAGGTTTAAACGATGTTCGATGTTGGAGACGTTTTCTAAATATTGGTTTTACAGTTAGTATTTTTAATTTTTGCAAAATCCACCTGCATCACTAACAAAAACATAAAATTAATATGGTCTGAACTCACCCCTATAGCCTGGTTAGGTTAGGTTAGGTTAACGTGGCTGCGGATTAAAATCCACACACTTAGGCCAAGAGAAAAGGCCCATTGTGATACCACATGAATCTAGATAATTACTTCTTACTAGTCGAACCATTTTGAACTTTTTATAAAGCGAAGAAGATATTTGATATCTTTTTTAGCTACTTCACTGGGATTATCAAAAGAGTAGTCCCCCAGATGAAGTTTGCGTTTGAGTGAAAGAGCAGGGCAAGTGCAGAGGAGATGAGAGATTCTTTCCTCTTCTTCTTCGTCCATACAACTCCTACAGAAGTCATTTGAGGCTACACCTAGTCGTATTGCGTGTCTGCCTATAAGACAGTATCCCGTAAGGACACCTATTAGGGAGCTAATATGAAGTCTGCTATGATATAACAAGTCTTTAGAGCGCTTTATGTCCAGTGAAGGCCATATCAATTTTGTGGCTGCGCATGTTGGTAAGTTGTGCCACCATTTGCTATCGCAAAAGATGTTTCTTTTAGCATAAGTTTACATGTAGTTATCGGTATACCTATCTTCTCCCTTTCAGGTGAAATAGGTATGACGGTTTCATTTTTAGCGAGTTCATCGGCTATTTCCTGTGATGTCTCTGTGGCCCGGCACCCAACAGAGGTGAATGTTAAATTGATGCGCCATCTCCATAAGAGGCGATCGACAATCGAGAGATTTGGTTGAGACACCGTCAAGGGATTTGATAGCAGCCTGCTTGTCAGAGAAGATGAGGATATCAGAAGTTTATATCATGTTTTCTCTTAGCCAGGAGAGAACCTCTTTGATCGCTAAAATTTCCTCTTGAAAGACGCTACAATGATTAGGGAGGCGGAATGAGATGCTAAGATTAAGCTTTTCTGAGAAAACACCACTACAACTCCCTCATTTGTCTTGGATCCATCTGTATAAAAATGAATACTTTTGTTATCCAGGAGTTTTTTGTCTTCCCATTCATCTCTGGATGGAATGGATACCTGGAAGTTTTTTCCAAATATTGGTTTAGGAATAGTGTAGTCTATGTACTTTGGTATAGAACCAAAGATGTTCAAAATGATGGAGTGCCCCACATTGTTGTTGGTCCATTGAGATGAGGCGTCGAGTCTTATCGCTGTACTCGCTGCCTCTTGTTTACTGAAGATGCCGAGGGGTGTCAGATGGAGGAGAGTGTCTAACGCTGCTGAGGGTGTTGTTCTCAATGCCCCGCTTATGCAGAGACATGCAGTGCGTTGGACTCTGCTGAGTTTGTCGTAGTATGTTACTTTCTCCAGTGCAATCCACCATACTGCAACCCCGTACATAAGTATTGGTCGGAGGTTGAAACCCCCATTTGCCCCATTTGCTTCCTATAGCTTTCTTGCAAAGGAAAAGAGCTGCTGTAGCTTTTTTAACTCTTTCCTGTATATTAATAGCCTGGACTATTGAGTCAATAGAATGAATAAAAACTTGGAAACTAAAATTTTCAGCAGATGTACGTTACTCATTTCTTCATTTTTTAAATTCTAAAATACGAGTGCAAATTTGTTGGTAAAAAATTAAAAACTCGAAATTTCTCAAAAACGACCGACAGATTTTGATTACATTTTCTCTAAGAGTTCAAACATATATACCTAGGCGTTTTCAATAAATGCTTGTAGATTTTGGCTCCCCGTGACGGCCGTTTTATTTTGGTGACATCTGTCAAATCTTTTGTTTATTATTCTGTTGTTTATGCAAAATCATCATGGTAAGTTACACGATTGACCAGCATGTTCAAATGAAAAAACTTTATTATCAAAATGAGTGTTCGTTAACGCAAACGTTGCATGCATTGCGCTCATTTTACGGTAGACATGATGGCCCTTCACAGTCGACTCTTCAATGTTTGGTGGCAAATTTGAGACGACCGGTTCAGTTAACAATCAGCCAACACACGTAAGTTGAAGAAACGCACGAGCGGCCCAGAACATCGCCGCGGTCCGTGCAAGTGTACGGCAGATCTCAACTTGACGAATTTTGGTTTGTGACTCGGGCCTACACCCGTAAAAGATCCAACTGACTGAGCTCAAAGTTCACGACCATAAACAAAGCCGGTTGTTCGCTGACTGGGCTTCAAATCGTTTGGAACCCCAATTTTGGCCAAAAAATCATCTTACTGGACGCATTTTTGGATGATAGCCTGTGTTAACAAGCAAAATTTCTCTATATGGGACGACACCAATCCACGCGTGATTCAACAGGTGATAATGCATCCTCCAAAAGTTACCGTTTGGTGTTAATTGGCCACCAAGGTCATACGATTTGACCCCGTTGGGTCTTGGGGTTTGATCAAGTCGCAGGTCTATGCAAATAAACCACAATCGACCGATGCCCCAAAGCGGGTTCTATTCGGAAGAGTCATTTGAAATTGGACAACTCGGATCCGTGCCACCGATAGAAGCCGAGATGACATTTGAATGATGTCATATTCCACGCTTAATGGCTTCATGAGCCTTTCATATATAAAAATAATTTTTTCTTTCTTTCTTCTTTTCTTGAGTCAAAAATCAAGTCTTGTCAGTTTTTTGTATGTTTGACAATTGAATTTTTCAAAAAAAAAATTTAAACAGCAACAATATTTGGCACATGATAAGATAAGTTTGATTTCAAAATATATTTTTGTTCCCGAGCCTTTTAGTCGAAAATTAATTTTTAACAATTTTATTTGAAATTGTTTAAAGTTTTGTTTCTTACATACAAAGACAGATTCGATTATTTTAAGGCTTTTATCTAACATTAACAACAAAGTTTAGCACATAATTAAATTATTTTAAAGTCAATATCTTCATTTATTCACTTGATATCAAGAACCGAACATCAATTTTTACCAATTTTATGTAATATTTGTACGTTTTTTAATTTTTATCAAAAACTGACTGCTGAATTTTTATACAAATTTTACGGAAAGTTGAAAACAACATTCTTATATAATGAAATTAGTTTGAAGCCAATATCTTCATTTTTCGAAAAGATATTTTAATCGAAATTCAATTTTTACAAATTTTGTAATGTTTTTTAAAGTTTTTATTTTTTGTAAAACAACACTGTCAACTGGATTTTTCCTAAAATTTTACTGAATATCGAAAACTTTATTTATCCTATGAAATTAGTTTGAAGCCGATATTTTTAATTTTTAAAAGGATTTTCAAGTCAAAAATCCATGAATCAAATTTTAACTAATTTTAGTAATTTTTTTTTTGTTAGATTTTATTTTTTTTTTTAAACTGTCAATTTTATTTTTCTCAAAATTTGACCAGATGTCAAAAACGTTATTTTTCGTTCCATAAAATTATTTGAGTAGTAGTTTTTTCCCGTTTTTTCATAAAATATTCGAGTCGACGAAAAAAGCTTTCCCAACAAACGTGGGTACAAACGCACACACAAGCATCTCTCTAAAAAAATGTTGATTTAATTTCTAGGGACCTTGAGACATCGAGAAATGTTAAAATTTTGAATTCGACAAATAGGTCCGATTACAACAACTTCCTATATCCCTTAAGGAAGTAAACAAGTTTTAATTTTTAACAATTTCAACACACTTAAGAAGATATTACCACCTTTAACATTTTTTGAAATCAATTGTGCGAATGTTGGGAAAATAGGGTAGAATTTAAGAGGAGATGCAGTAGCACTGGTTTTAATGTTTTGCATATGAAAATGGAAGAGTTTGGTATCTCATTCCACATTCTTGATGTGCGGCTAAGAAAATAGTTCTATACTTGACAGTTCGTCGGGAATTGAGCACAGGTGAACTGAGTACTGGATCAGAATTATTTAACGTTCGGAATATAAGTTGAATAATGTTGTGCTAAAAAATGGCCATCTTTTAACTCAAAACATAACTTAAATATTTCTCATAAATTAAAAGTTTGATGTTTTCTAAATATTGATTGTATTGTGTTCACAGTAAAAGTAACCTATCCAATTCCAATTGGGAAAGTTTTCATAACACAGGAAAAAGAAGTAGCTCACTAATAAGTTTCTTATAGGATTGTCGTGTCTGGCATTGAAAGTTCAATTCTCATACTTAAAAAGAAAACAAAATATTTTTTTCACGAATTCTTTTGATTTTTCAAAAATGTAAGAAAATTGATAGCATAGCACGCACAAAGGATTACCCACTTAAAAAAAAGGAATTCCCATTGACAAGAAAATTTTGTGTATGATAAAGTCATAAAATTTTCCATCGACTATGAAGTCACTTACCTATTACATGATATTAATACGTGACGGATGTCTTCCTAATTCCATTTTAGCTCATCTAATCCCTTATTTTACACCTAATACCTTAACCCTTCTACATACATATATTTAACAATACTACATTTATGTGATTTTTATTGTCGTATCTGATAAAAAAAATGCAGGCGATCAATAGATATTATATCTAATGTTTTCTGACAAACAAACTTAACAAATAAAATGAGTAGGTAATTTTGGTTTCCAATATATGTATGTACAAATGTACGATAACGTATAGAATAAAGGTGGGTTATCGATATTCAATCGACTTGTTGTCTAGCTAGAGAGTTAGTACCTACATATATGTGAGCCTGATTTTCGATTAAAACAGGCAGCCAAAATATGTATGTAGCTATAACATGCGTCAGTTTCATTTACACTGATAAATTTTTTGTTCCACCTGTTTAACTGGAGTGAATTCACATCATGTTTGTATGCATTTCAAAACTGTCTAGAATGAATTTTTAACTAAGTGGAATTACTATAGAATTCAAAAATAAATATATAGGTCAAATTTAAAAGGATACTTTGAAGTGTTAAAATATTTAAAATGGTAGTAGTCTTATTGATTCCTTAGAAGAAGCCTTCTTTTTCTTTTTTTCTCCAAGTGCAGCTATCTTTTGACGTTTGACCTAGCGAAGTCCTTGAAGAACGATTTCCTTTGAACATTTTAAATAAACTGGCTTTTTCCATAAGGAACTGGATGTACCCAAATCGGAAATTTTATTAAAGACCATAAACATAAATAACGTACTGATCTCCTTTTCATATTCTATACTTATACCCAAGATTCATATCTATAATCTAATATCATAAAATAAATTTCCCATTTAGGTTAAATAAAATAAAAACAAAAAAGCAGATTTATTTTTTTGTTTTTCTGTCGGAAGCTTCTGGTGAGTTCAATAAAATTGAATTTATCCTTAAAAAGATTTTAAAAGTTGAACTAAATAAATTGTTATCGCAATGTTCATGATCAGAAATATGTAACAAAAAGTCAATTCCTTATGTAATTTCGTTCGTTTATCTTTTATCGAACAGCAGCTATTAAATAAACCGCAAAACGATATTCTTATGACGAGGAAGTCTTATTTAATTTGTTAAGGTTCTTTGATAAGAAAAAAAGCGTCTGCTTCGCAATAAGGAATTCCATGTGGCGCTTAGCATGTATCATAATTATTAATCTCACAACTGTCTGGAAGTAAAACCACACATAAAGTCTTCTGGACGAAAACCTCTGAGTCATTTATACGATGATAGAAACATATGAATTATAAGAAAGAAAAACCACAGAGATTTCACGTACTCGTACGTTTCTGTGGAAACAATTTGTTGCTTCTTTTGATGACATGGGTTCAAGGACGTATTCTTTTTTTTCTATTTTTCACTCTCACAACAGCAGTGAAAACAAGTTGGAAAAATATGGAAAATACTAAATGGAAATGTTTCTTATGTCTTTTTTAATGTTTACATAACCAAAGAAGTGATGACAGTACGAGTGGAGTACGTAAACGTACGCCAGCACTGATTTGAATAAATTTTATGACTAGTCACGGATTCTATTTCAAATGTTGATAAAGAGGAGGAAAGCGGTGGAAGGAAAATCAAATTTGGAGAAAAATATTTGTTTTCAAAAAGATTTCCGTGTTAATGACTTTCGAAAATTGAGTCTTTAATTTTGTATAGATTACGTTTCAGTATTAAAAAAAGTAAGAAGTTTGCGAATGTGGACTTTAATAAGCTCTCAATTATCATCATAAGAGTGATCTAGAGATGCTTTTAATACAAATGTATAGCACGTATAGGTAGTTACATTATAATAATTTATTGTTTTTAATGGATTATATAAAAAAGGTAGATTTCATCGTTGTTTCTATTTTAGAATATGTAATTAGGATGTATAATAAAAGATTATGAATATGATAATGATATGAGATTATTTTAAATAATTTCTTATTTTTTAAGACTTTATGGGACTTATTTATTGATTTATCATTCCATTTCGAAATTTTCTGTTCATTTTTATTGGAATGGCAACGAAATGAGACCTGAGGAGACTTTTGCTAGTCTCGTTTTAGTCTCATCAAAACAGAAAACGTCAAATTTATCTATTTATAGTCTCAGTCACGTATGTATAACTGAACCTCGTCTAAAATATGTTGCCTCTTTTCGTCTTATTAAGACTATATTTCGTTTTGTAAATTAAGAAGGTTTAAAAGCTTAAATAATAATGTTTGAATAGCTTGTTTTATAATCGGTCCAACTACATAGTTTAATTTAGAATTTTGACATTTCTCGACGTTTCAAGATCATAAGAATTTATTGACTATGCTCAAAATAAATTTGAATACAAATAAGTTGTATTTTATAGACCATGAGATCAAAAGTTGTAGAAAAAAAGTTAATTGAGTGGTTTCGAAAAAAATTAAAAATTTGATTAACCCCATATTTCGAACCAATATTTTAGAATTTGTACAAAAAAGTAGTATTAAAAGTTGATAAAAATTGATTTTGAACTTGAATATCTGCAAACAATAAAGGATACTAATCTTGTAAAAAAAAAATTTATTACATTTTTAGAAAAATCCAATTGTCATTTTTGTTTTAAAAAAAATCGCATGACTGGTTTGCACGAGCTTGCTTATGTATCCAAAGAGTCTGTTTGGAAATATTTTCTGTATTTTTAATTAAAGTAAATGAACCTGTAAAAAAGTTTGTTTCTAAAATTTAAAATTCCCTTTGATTTCTACAAAAACCTTCAATTTTAAATTTTTTTTGAAAATTGTTAAATTAATTTTGTATGTATACAATTTTTAATTTTTGTTTTATAATATTTTTGGTATGCAGTTGTTTAGAACACATTAACATGTATTTTAAATTTGATTTTTTTAAAAAATTTGAAAAAATTGTTATATTTTTTAAAATTGATATTTTTGAATACCAAAAGATCTTGTGCAGAAGTAAAGACAAAAATATTATATTTTTACTTACTTAAGGTGGCACTACAGTCCTGTGTGAACTAGGGCCTCAACCAACAAACTTCTCCATCTAGTTCGGTCCCTATCTAGATGTCTTCAGTTTCGCGCTCCAAGTTGGGTGAGGTGGCTTCTCACTTGTGCGCGCCACCTGATCCGTGGTCTTCCTCTACAGCACTGTCCTGTGGGTGTGGATTCGAAGACTTTTCGGGCCGGAGCATTGGTTTCCATGCGCTCTACGTGACCCAGCCATCTTAGTCGTTAGACTTTTACCCTTCTGGCTAAGTCTATCTATCTAAGTCCATCTTCTCCTCCAATCCCCTTCGATGCATACGGGACGTAGATAACACTTTTCTTTCGAACCGACCCAAGTTGTTTTCATCCGCTTTTGTCATAGTCCATGCTTCTGAACCGTATAGCAGGACGGGGATGATGAGGGTCTTATAAAGCGACACTTTCGTCCCTCGGGAGAGGACTTTACCACTCAAGTGCTTTCTTAGCCAAAAGAAACAGCGGTTATCAAGAGTTATTTTACGCTTAATCTCAACGCTGGTGTTGTTTTATGCGTTTACAGCGGAGCCTAGGTAGTCAAGGACTTCGTCTAAAGTTACGTCTGTCGATGGTGACGTTTTGACCAAGGAGTCGATGTTGTATGTCCTTTCTTGACGACAACATGTACTTTGCTTTGCCCTAATTAACCGTTAAACCCATTTTTGCCGCCTCTGCCTCAATACTCACAAAAGCCCCATTGACATCACGCTGAGTTCTTCCGATTATGTCAATGCCATCAGCATATGCTAGTAATTGGACAGACTTTTGAAAGATAGTGCCTCTAGTGTTGACGTGTGAGCTCTGCACTATTCTTTCAAGCACCATGTTAAAAAAAGCACATGACAGCGCATCACCTTGTCTAAAACCTTTTTTGACGTCGAAAGGTTGTGTTAAGTTGTTTCCAACCTTTATGGAGCAGCGTGAATTCTCCATGGTCATCCTGCACAAACGGACGAGTTTGGCAGGGATGCCAAAACTAGACATGGTTCTATACAGCTCGTTCCTGTAGATGCTGTCATATGCGGCCTTGAAATCGATGAAAAGATGGTGTGTGTCGATTTGGTGTTCTTGGGTTTTTTCCAGGATCTGCCGTAATGTGAATATTTGATCAACTGATAAGGACCTATCAGGTTGTTGACGATGGGCTTTAGACATTCACATATTACGGCAGAGAAGATTTTATAGGCGATGGTAAGTAGACTGATTCCTCTATAGTTGGTGAAGTTTAGAGGGTCTCCTTTTTTCAGGATCGGGCAAACAATACTGAAGTTCCATTCATCGGGCATGCTTTCTTCCTTATCTCCAGCTGCTTCAAAGAATTCGGCATTCAAGCCATCCACTCCAGGGGCTTTATTACACCTCAGCTTAGATATGGCAATCTTAACTTCGTCTAAGTCGGGAGGACAGGATTGTTAGCTTTCGTCGTCTATGTTGAATGGATCATCCTGCCTGACAGCGGAATTCGGTTCATCGTCGCCGTTATACAGTCTGCAGAAGGGGTCCTTCCATATCCTCAGCGTTGACTGCGGTTCCACTATGATGTTTCCACTTTCGTCTTTGAAGCCTTCGGTTCTCGGTTTATGTACCTGTGAATTTCGTTTCACCTGTTCATAAAACTTTCGAACTTCATTTCTGCTTTTAAAAATCTCAACATCTTCGACCGCACGCTTTTCATGCCCTCTCTTTTTCCTTTTGAGAAGTCGGCGTTCCTCTTGCCTCTTCTGCTCATAGAGCTTATGAGCAGCTCTCGTCCTTTTATGCAGCGTGCCTGTTGTTTGGCTGCATTTGCCTGAAGGCATTCCTCATCAAACCAGGGGTTTCTCGTTGGTGGCTGTTTGAAACCCAGCACATCAGAGGCGGCTTCTCTGATTGCATCTTGGCACTGTTTCCACTGGTTTTCGATACATTGTGTTGGCGGCAGAGAACTTCGAGAGAGGTTACTTGTAACTCGGTCGGAAAAGGATTTGGTGATCTCTGGCAATTGTAGCCGTTCGACGTTGTACTTTCTCTCAGCACCTCCCTGTTTTGCCATGGGTCCGGAAATCCGAAGTGCTACCTTAGCTACAACGAGGTAGTGGTCCGAGTCGATGTTAGCTCCTCGGAAAGTTCGTACATCCATAATGCTGGAAGCGTGCCTGGCGTCGATCGCAATATGGTCATTCTGGTTGACGTTAGATTGATCTGGAGAACTCCAAGTTCCTTTGTGGATGTTGAGGTGTGGAAAACAGGTAGTGGCTACCATGACGTTTCGCCCCGCAGCAAAATCTATGAGCCTGAATCCGTTGTCGGAAGTGTTGTCATGCAGGCTGTTCTTCCCGATTATTCCACCAAAGATGTCTTCCCTTCCTAGCTTGGCATTAAAATCGCCCAGGACTATTTTAATATCGTAGCTAGGGCACTGCTCATATGTTTTGTCTAGGAGCTCGAAGAACATATCTTTGGTGTTGTCGTCTTTCTCTTCTGTGGGGGCGTGCGCGCATATCAGGCTAATGTTGCCGAATTTAGCATTGATGCGTATGGTCTTGAGGCGCTCATTGATGCACCTTTAGCTGAAGACTTCTTGCCTAAGTCTGGCTCCAATGACGAAGCCGCATCCAAATAAGTGCTACTGGTTTTCGCGGTAGCAGTCACCATACTAAATATCGCAGTTTTTCAACCTTTTTTTGCCCGGCCCATCCCATCGTATTTCCTGGATGGAGGTGATGGATGGAGGTGATGTCTGCTTTATAGCAGTCTAAGGCCGCCGATAAATCTTCGGCCGCACGTGGTCTGTTGAGGGACCTAACATTCCAAGTGCATATCAGAAGTTCGTTGTCCTTAATTCGTTTGCGTAGGCTGTCAACAGTAAATCCGTCCATATCCGAGGCTTGTTGGTGCTTCCCAGCTATGAGATTTTTACATGGCCAGGAAGTCACCCCGACGGCACAACCTCCAACCTGGAGGGTCAGATCCTTAGTATAACTCCGAGGACGGGGAGACAGAAAAAACCGCTCCTTATAGGCCTGGGCTCCGAATAACTCGTAGAAACCCTATAAGGTGTTCACTAAGTAGTTCAACCTTACTGGAACTCTAGACGCCACCGTTGATTCCATCTCGGGAATTCCTCCGCTGCCGTCTGGATAAGGAGAAACGCCTTAATTGAAACATCTCTCCCTTCCTCTCTAGTTGCAGCCCCCCACAACTTTCACTGGAAAGTTACTGCCTTTTTCCAGTAATTTCAACATTCAAACTAATACAAAACATTGATAATATCTGACACAAATGTTCCTTTATTTAATTTTAAAAATAAAAAACTTCTAGGTTAGAGCAGCTAATTTGTAATAAAAATTATGTCTGATGATTAAATTTCAAATAATACCTGTATTGGATTATTAAATAAGAATTGCCTTATCTAAATGTTTTTCGAGCAATTATGTATTTTTACCATAAAATATCAGATTACAGAAAATGAAAATAAATATATATTTATGTCTGCATTTAAAAAAAAAACATTAAATTCGAAAAATAAGTCCTTAAAATTTCCAAAATTACACCGAAGAAGAATCCATAATCCATGGAATAATTTGAAGGACATCTTATACCAAAAAAGAAAAAAATAATCGCCCATTAATTTTGCTTCTTTTTCATATAAACAAAAAATGTTTACCTTTGTGTATATTTCCAAAGTTTCATTTCCAATTACCTAACAACAATTTATTGGCACGCAAACGCAATCACATTTCAAAGAAAATTATAAAGGTCCGGCGGAAAACGCCATCCGTCGCTGCCATATCGCCGCACACCGCCGCCGCCAGTGCCGTTGCTGAACGTGCACTCTTATAATGGTAACATTATGAAACCCTTGAAAGAAAATAAATCCACGGTCACGATAAGGACATAATTATTATACCCTTGTTTTTTGAACTTGAAGGTACGAGTACATATAGCTTATAATGTTATACATTGCTATTATTCTGTGTTCACCCCAACATCATGCCGTCAGGGAAAATTCCACTCAAGTTATAAATTTTTCCCATTTAGCCAATTGTTACATTTAGCTTTTATTCTATTTAAAATTATGTCTAAAGAATATTTCAGAAGAATTCGTAAACACCAATCTAAAAGCATAAATCTACTCTTAATCCTGATGGGGTGTTTCCTTAAAATTCGTTGAAATGTTAATTTATTTTCTTCTCACTACAACTGCAATAACATCAATCAATCATTTAAGAAAAACCAATATTGGGGGGCAAAAATATATTAGGTATGTGAATGTGGAGGGCGTGACATCTACGAAATTGCCATAATGACAAAAAATCACCATCACTCGTGAACGGAATTTTACCTTGCAAAGACGTTGTTGTTGACAAAGTGACATTATAAGTTCTAAGTTCTGTTGTCGATGTTTGATGCATACTTTTTTTTCGTTTCTTCATAAATGTAGCAAGTGTCAGCTGGCAGACAAAAACTATTTACGTCAACTAAACTCAATCGATTAGATCTTTTTTGTAAGTTAGGAAAATACTAATCACAAGAACACTTTCAAAGTTTTGTATTTGAAATCGATGTTTTTGAGACTTTATGCTTTCAGCAGAATAATTTTTGGTAAGTTTTTGTTAAAGATGAGTTTCACAATTATTCCTAAAAGAAGTTTATGCAGAGACAAAAAAGAGTCATGTAACGAAGTTTGTAAATAAGCTCCCGCAGGTGTACTGCCTCCCTCGTTATAGTTAAGTTTAGGAGTTTAACTTTATACATAGGTTTGGTTAATTGAGTATTTACTGTCCTCTAATAAATGTGGGGAAGATGGTGTTAAATTTAATTATAAATTTCAAGAAAATAATTGATTTTAAAGTAAAAATGTCAAATCCAGTTATTTAGTTTTCTAAGTTTTTTGTTCGTTCTTAAATCGAAATTAAGGATAAATTCATTGCTTCTTCTTGTATATAAAGTAAATCCCATTTTAAATGCCAGGAAATTAAATTATTTTCTTCTTTCTTTCATCAAGCCCAAACTCAATATTATTCCACCTAATCCACTTAATGTCTACTCTCCATTATACTTGTTAATCTTATCAAGATTGTGGCGAAAATTAGTATCAAAAGAAACTTCACAAAACGTGGTTGTCTTAGTACATCCAACATTCCAACTCTTGAACCTCTGAACCTCTTATGAACCTTAAAAACACAACACAAGAACACAAAAATAAAAACAAACCTCACTTAATTTTCTCACGCTTTGAATCTTTTAAGATTATTTTATTTTGCGTTCCATTAATTCTTCAACGATGTCCGGATGCCACAAATTTATTTTTAATTAAAAAAGGACACAAAAATAAAAAATAAAACCTTACGCCATTTTAACACAAACTTCTCTGCCAGTTGTCAGTTGTTATAGCAGTTAACTATTTATTCATCACATATTCGTACATATCAATAACTGTACAGTAATAAATATCATTTAAAAAACGAGCTTAACTCAGAGAGGTCACTGTTGGTAAAAGGGAAACCGCTCACTCCCTCACAAGTTCTTATACTCCGAGTATGTGAGTTGTATGAAAGTTTATGTTTTTCATTATAAACAGGCCATTATTTAAAGACAATGATGTCCTTATCTCGTTTCTAGCTCGTCGTGCTTAGCGACCCACAGCCATCAGAGCAGCTAGCATGCACAAAACATATTATAGGTGAAAGTGTAGATAGGTATAATATCCTTGATAAGGACTCTCTGAAAATTTATGGCCGCTGCCCTAGGGTGTGGGAGTTTGCTTGGCAGGATTACAAGCAAACGTTGCACTGCTGATGGCTGCTGCTATGTGTGATGACAGATACTACTTCAAAGTCCTTTTGAAATATTGCTTGGTTGTATAGTGGTGATGGGTTCATCTACAAGTTATATAAGCTCTTGTGTAGCTCGACGACCGGCGCACAGACAATCCTTTCTTTAAAACATCATTCCTATATTGTTGTCATCCCGCCTTATACCTACATTAATGAAAGCAATTGCTTGAACGAAATTTCCCAGAGCTTTGAGGAATTTTAGAGCCGCTAAATATACTGTTACGTGGGGTTGTCATCGATATGACAGAGCAAGGACTCGAAGGAAAACGAAACCCATTGCATTAGATCCAGCCATAGAGTGAGAGTGTGGATGAATGGCAACGGGAAGTGATAAGAACAGTACTTAGAGAGGTGTGAATGTAAGTAAATTAAATTTAAGGCAGATTAATTTCGTCCTTGAAATAACTTCATACACTGTAACTACACAAACTTCTATAATGTGCTATACATTTTCTTTTACGTTACAAAAAGCTCTGACAATGTGACCTTTTGATTTATGACAAATTTTATGAACAAAATTTGTTTTTTTTTATTTTTAATATAAAGTTAGTCAACCAATGGTATGCCATTTACGTGTGCCAAGCCGCGTGCTGGCCGATGACAGTTTCAAATGTTATCATTTGCAGGATAATCTACTTGGTATACTATATCGCGTAAGCAATAAAAATAAAGTTCAGGACTACTTTACTTATTTATGGGTGTTATATTTTTGGGGAAATTAATACCTATAACATAAAAGATTTGTCAAAGTCTTTTAATGAATTAGTATGGGATTTAGAGGCTAAAGTTTTTTAATTAATTATTTATTGATAAGGTTTATTTATTATAATGGCTTTTTTTAAGTAATTGCATTGTTTTATGTGGAAATTATTTTATCCATTTAGAAATCCTTCAAAAAGTAGAATTAAATCAAATTCATGCTACATTAATCAATGTGGTAATAATATATTACTGTCAAAATTGTTCATATAAAGTGTTTGATAAATATGAACTTTTAGTGTTAACGCACCCTTAAACCAATGTGAAGTTAAGTCATTATTTTTCATTATTATTGTGCCTTAATTTTGAGTGCAATTTCATGAAATGAATTCAGTAAAAAATAAACGTAAATTTACTTTAAATGAGAAACATACACTTAAGCAAATGGTTTTCTTAAAAGATCGTCCGATATTTGCGCATATATCATTATTTTATGGTTGTAATATTTTGACAAAAAAAAAGACTATGCCGTTATACAAAACGGATCGATATACACGCCAAAAGCTCATTAAAGCTTAAATTCAATAAAATTGTTGAACATTTTGCAGTCATGGATTAAAATGTTATTAGAAAAGTCTCTTGATCGCTATAAAATGTCTCCGACCGTAAAGTTGGTTATCTTGTGGATTCGTTTTTGAATTACAGTATATGTTGACACTGACAGATGTTTCCTGATCGAAATTTGTACAACAAGTCAGTTTCATGCCTTCGCAGAACAAAATACGTCGTCTTATGCTTGGGCAATATTGGTATATATTGAAAACTTATTTCCTGCCTTTTTTGAAAAGAAGTTTGGGACCAAAATAAAGCACCAACGGCAACCTAGGAGCAGATTGAACAGAAAAGCTATTTGAAAAAACAAAATGAGTGCATATGGGACTTGGACAAACAAGACGAGAAAAACTGTTCAGAAATCAATGCATGGAGTGACCGTTTGGTGCAGATTGTGATTTTTTCTTCAAAAACTAGGCTGGGAGTGACATTTTATCCAGCGGATTACCTTACAGAACCGTGTTTACCGATTGTTTTTACTGACATTGAATTGATAGATTTAGAAGAACTCTTGTGAGTACAAACTGGAGCATACAAATTTACAAATGGTATTATCAACCGCTTAAGCCATGTTACTTACACGTTTCTGAGCTGAAATTTGACGAATTTGTATGTTTTGTGTTTGGCTCGCATTTGTTTAAATTTAGTATCAGTCATTTTTTTTCATAGTGCAGTTTTGATAACATATTCTTAGGTTATAATTTTTTGACGCAATAATTCCAATAAGTGATTGAATCACTTTTAGACCAAAGCTTTCTTAACAGCTTTTGCAAATTAATTTAGTTTCTTCATAAAATTGATTGATCTATCTTGAATAATGAGTTCACTTCCAATTTTTGACAGACAATAGGAAGTCAAGATATTATTTCAACTCTTCTAAATCATTATGGAAGAAATATCGCACATTCATTAATCATAGGTATATTGTGTGTGTCCAATTCGCACAAAAAAAGGAAACATAAACCCTTTCAATTCATCAAGAAAATGAAAAAAAAAACAAACGAGAGTGTAAATATTCAACCTTTACTTATGTACATAAGTCAAGGATACAAATATTATTCTGTTTAATTCAAAGTCCCTTTTGGCATTATAATAAATGATAATAATTCTTTCTTTAGTCATCTTTCTTAGACTAAAAGATATAAAATACGTCCATCCACACCATAACCTCCTGTTATTATATCTCCATAAGACTGAGACTGATATGAAGAATATCGATTTTGTTTGTTCTTTTCAAAAAACGGCTCAGTCATCTAATTTCCTTGCTGCTAAGGATGATATTTTTAGAATAAGAAAACAAATAATCCCCTTAGCTCAATACTTCATTATGATGTCCTTTATTTTCGCCACCAATCTCATTGTGTCGAAAATTGTTTCTTATTGATAGATTTGTAGAGTCTCAAATTACCACCGCAAAGGCAAATGTGTTATAACTTGGAATAAAGTTATTCCTAGAAAATGATGACTCCACACTAAATACGTTATGGGCATACATATGACAGATCAATGTATCAAGTTTTATATAATCGTGAACTTCACTCTCCGTAGCAATTTATTATTGCCTTGCAGCTTGGTTCCCTAATGAGGCATGACATATATGGAAAGGATATTGATTTTTATCTAAATTGTTTTCCATTTTTTGTCCGTACAAATTTATCGAGCCTCCAAAACAATGAAATGTCTGTCCCAATAAAATGAAAAGAGGCTCATTTAAATGAAATGGGTGGATCAATAAATTCCCAGAAATTTCATTCATTTGTTTCAATTAAATCGAATGCATAATGAAACATGATATGTGGTGAAAAAGTTGTCGTCTACCCTGGAAAAGTCCTTTGGTAATTTTTGTCGATTTGTCTAATAGAAAAAGGAATTTTATTTTAGCATCAGCTAACTTTGATTTTCGTAACAAATAGAAGCAAAGCATCACATATGGTCGTCGTTATATTGCCCATAAAAATTGCCCACTCAATCGTAAATAAAACCCCTAAAGGCTTCAAAAATAAAACAAACCACATCTTTGTATGCAATCTAACCCGCTTTGGATGTGGCAGTGGTGAGTATGGATTATTTTTCGCACTTTGTTGAGTATAATACGTAAAAGTTTATAGCCAAGAGTGCATCCATATGTAATAGAAACCATCAATTTATATCCTTGTTCGGAGCACAAAGAATATAGGATATGATATTAGTTTTCACTTTACTTTCAGAACCCCATCAGAACAAAAAAGAAGGATATTTTCCTTTATGTTTTTCCTACGAGTAGCTAAGCTATATAAAAGATCGAAAAAAAAAGGTTTATCAAATGCAGGTTTAAAGTTAAAATAAAAATATGGCATATTTCCAAGTTTCAACAACTGCTTCCTGTTTTTGACATAGAACAGGAATCGCTTTAATATTTTCTAACATTTAATCGAATTCATACTCTTTCAATATGTGTTATTGAAAAGATGTCCTGGTATATTTTTCCTAACAACTTAAATGGCTTTAAAATTTCTGAAGATGGTTATGTTCATTTCATATTTTCGAACTTATAAACCCCTCCTTCAAACACCCACATCATTCTCATTGTTTTCTACTATTTGTCCTTGAAAAGAAAACTATATTCGTATAAAGGGTGATGGGTTGATAGTTCCGTTGTTGACACATAAATTAATTAGATAAAAGTAGAATGAGAACAAAGATAACACAAAAAAAAGAAAGAACATGAAAAAGGCGCTCAACCGGAACACAAAGACAACGAAAAAATGAATTAAAGTCAAAACCGCGTTAATTTATTCTTGCAGAGGGCATCAAGGATTCAATTTAGTGCAGGCAGGCCAGCATGAAGAAAGAACTTAATAGGTGTTGGTTTGCTATATAGAGAGAAGAAAAAAAGGATTTCAAATGTAAATTTACACAGACGAACACAAATGTTAGCTGGTATACATATAGGTTGCCATTTATTTACAATTTCTCACACGATTTAGTCTTAAATCTTGTTTATATAATATGTATGTAGGTAGAGATAAGTTTTTAAGTTGCTTTTTGCTTTTTTACCTTTATTTTTCTTTGTTTTTTGCATTTTTGAGGTACATATGTTTTTTCGTTACCAGTAAGCAGGACATTTATAAGTAATGACTTAGACGACCTTGTTGTGATAGGAAAATGTTTCTAGGAAAAATCATGAATAAAATACAACAGGGTTGCTCTTTTGGTCATTCTTGTATTTTTAAAGCCATTTCCCAAGAATTTTGTGGGTAGATTTAAGATGTTTTATAAAATCTTTGTTCCCCTAAGTAACTAGAAGAGACATTTTGTTAAATAAGTAAGTAAAAGTTAAATAAGGAGCAGGGGTAATTATTGTGACTTTTTAAATTTGGATCTGCTAAAAGGCTAAGAACAGTACTAGTTTCCCTTTTGATGCAATGTCCTCAATTTGTGTTCAAATTATGTTATAACTCAATTAAATCAATTTAAATTCTATATCTTTCTTTGTTATCCTTGCAAAACCATTTCTTATTACTTTTTTGTTGTTTTTGCAACAAAAGTTATAGATTTAATTTTTCTTAAAAATTAACCAAAAGCTAAGAACATTGTTTTTCATATGATAAAACAAAATTTAATTTTAATAGGTATTGTTGCCAAGATTTGTAGTCAATAATCAATTTATACACATTTTGGGAGCATTTTTTTAAGGTTTTAATTCTAATATAAATAATTTTTGGATTTTTCTAAGAGCATTATTTAGTTAACAACAATCCAACTGACTGTTGGATTTTTTTTTTAAACTTTTTGTGCCATCTAATTTATTAATTATAAGTTTGAAGTCAATATCTTTAATTTTTGAAAAGGTATTGGAGACAAAAATCTTTTTTTACCAAATTGTCTAAGTATTTATGTTTTTGTTTTCAATTCTATGTAAAAACCCCATGCTTCGTTTTTTCTTAAAATTTTACTGAATATCGAAAATGCAACCCATTTTAGTATACAATTATTTTGAAGGTAAAATAATTTTAAGTTCGTAAAATATTTGAGGTGGCAAATACAGTTAATAAATTAATTGAATTGAGATATGAAAAAACGGACTGTTGGATTTTTATATAAAAATTACTGAATATCGAAAACAATATTTTCTGTGAAATAAAATAAGTTTGAAGCCAATATTTTTAATTTTTGAAAAGCTATTTGATACGAAAGTAAATTTTTACCAACTTTTAGTATTGTTTTTTTTTAGAGTTTTATTTTTTGTAAAAAAATGTCAACTCGTTTTTTTTTGAAAACTTTATCGAATGTTGAAAACATTATTTTTTATAAGATAAAATTAGTTTGAAGCCAATATTTCAAAGTTTTGAAAAGATATTTGAGTCGAAAATCAATTTTTACCAACTTTTGTTAAATTTGTTTTTAGGTTTTTAATTGTTTGTACAAAAACTATCGATTCGATTTTTTTCAAAATTGCACTGAATATTAACAACAACATTTTTTTGAAAGATAAAAGTAGTTTAAAGCCAATATCTGCAATTTTTGAAAAGATATTCGAGTTGAAAAGCAGTTTTTACCAACTTTTATACATGTTTTTTTAGGTTTTTATTTTTTGTAAAAAATACTGTCAATTCGATTTTTCTCAACATTTTTCAGAATGTTGAAAACAATATTTCTTATAAGATAAAATATGTTTGAAGCTTAAATTTCAAGTTTTTGAAAAGATATTTGAATCGATATTAAATTTTTACCAACTTTGAGTATTGTTTTTTTTAGATTTTTATTTTTTATAAAAAAACTGTAAATTCGATTTTTCTCAAAATTTTATCAGATGTTATTCTGTGTTCCACAAAATGGTTTTGGAGATGAAATCATATTTCATTATTCATTACTTTTTTCAAAAAATATAAAGGGTGTCCCAAAATTAACGCAAGATTTGAATTTGCCGCCATTTGTGCAGTAAAGTTTGGCAACCCTGAAAAAAAGCAATTTGACAGCTAACAGTATAGGGTTATTAAAAATGGAGCGTTACACGAAAGAACAACGTGTCTTTATTATTAAAGAACATTTCAAAAATAGTGAAAGCTTGGCGGCTGCAGTTCGAAAATTTCATACAAAATATGGTCGGAATAGTGTTTTAACTTCGTCAACTGTGAAGAGATTAATTGATTCGTTATAGACGCCAAACACACTGGTCGTCCGAGAACAAGCCGTTCAAATGTGAATGTCGAAGCAGTGCGTGAGAGTGTTGCTGACAATCCAGGAACCTCAATTCGACGTCGTGGACAATAATTGCAAACCTCTCTACAGCGTATACTCACCACAGATCTGTGTCTTCATGCTTAAAAAATTCAATTAAAACAGCAATTGAAGCCTAATGACCATGGACAGAGAAGAGAGTTCGTTGAATGGATTATTGAACATCAACAAATGGACCCTGATTTTTCGAGCAAAATCATCCTAAGCGATTAAGCACATTTTCATCTTGATGGCTTTGTCAATCGCCAAAATTGCCGCATTTGGGGTTCGGAGAACCCACATGTGATTGTCGAAAAACAAATGCATCCACAACGCTTGACTGTATGGTGTGGATTTTGGGCTGGAGGCATAATTGGGCCATATTTTTTTGAAAATGAAGCTGGCCAAGCAGTGACTGTTACTGGTGCTCGATATCGCGACATGATTACACAGTTCTTTCTGCCAAAATTGGATGATATTGATGTGTCCAATATGTGGTTTCAACAAGACGGTGGCACATGTCATACATCCCGTGAAACAATTCAATTACTGCATGAGGCATTTCCAGGTCGTGTATACTCTCTCGTTTCGGTGATCAAAATTGGCCTCCTAGATCGTGTGATTTAACACCATTAGACTTCTTTTTATGGGGTTATTTAAAATCACAAGTCTTTGTCAACAAGCCCACAACCACCCGTGCATTAAAGGAGGAGATTCAACGCTGCATCAACGAAATTCAGCCACATTTATGTAGAATGGTCATGGAAAATTTCAACAAAAGACTGCGCATGTGCATGCAAAGCCGTGGAGGCAATTTTTACTATGTGTTATTCCATACATAACCCTATCCTATGTACTTTACGAGTCAATAAAAATATAACTATCAAAAGACTAAAAACGGCGTTTTCTATTTAATTCAAATCTTGCGTTAATTTTGGGACACCTTTTACTTATTTGATATCACGTTACAATATATTATAGAAAATTTAATTCAAGTCTCTAGCGTTTTTGGTTCGTAAGATATTAAGGGTCAACCAAAATGTTCACCTTTTTTCAAACTGCTATGGTAAAAAAAACCACGCAAGGCTCTCAACCTTTCTGCATCTTTCTGCCTCATTATCTGTATAACAAAATTTATTTGAAATCGATATCTCTTCTGGTTTTTGAGCTATTGACGACGAAAAAACGTCGCAAACGTACGGACGTACAAACGTACGTACACACACACGCACAGACATCTTTCTAAAAATCTTTTATTTCGACTCTAGGGACCTTGAAACGTCGAGAAATGTCAAAATTTTCAATTTGACAAATCGGACCCATTACAATAACTACCTATGGGAAGTTAATAATAAACGAAATCGAAGTCGCTGGCATTATGGGTTTGTGATATATTTTGGGTCAACCAAAATTTTCATTGTAATGGTAAAAACCGCCCTCTTCGATTAGCTTAAACATCCCAGCATCTTTTTTTCATTTCTTATTTTGTTTATAAATTGCTCGTTAATTTCCTTACAACTCATACCAGTTTCGTGTGACATTTTAATATTCATATTTTTAAATTGAAAATCTTACTTGATAGAGGACGAAAAAAGGTGTTTCAAGTGAATACTTATAATGTCTTCCAATTAAAATTTAAAACTCTGTTTGAAGCGGCCTTTTAAGTAATTTAAAACTTGACACTTTAAGGTTACATTTTCTAAAAGTATAGATCTTTTTTCTAATACTGCAAAAAATTTTAGCAACGCTTACAAAATGAAAAATTGTGTAAACTTCAACAAATTATGCAGACAGTCTTATTAACGTTTGTATTTATAGCACTGTGTTGTTGTTTGCATTCATTAAGGAAATTTCTGAAAATTCCTCTTTACACGTTATGATGGTATTATCCAAAGTATACGAATTAAATTTGAAATCGATATCTTTACTCATTTGTAAGGTATAGAAAAAAATGTTAAATGAATACACGCACATAACAACGTAATATTGTTCATACATATATAAAAACACTTTTTATTCAACAAATCACCTCATGATTAAAATAATGTGAAAGACATCAGGAGTTAAAAAAATAAATACTTGAAAAATTCGTTTGTCCAAAATTAAATCCGTATTTTATGTAACATGTAGGGATATATCGATTTAAAAATGCTTAATGTCTTTAAATTGTTTCTTAAAATCCGTTGAACTATTTTTGACGAAAATCTGCAAAAAAAACATTTGCATCTTAATTATAAATCAAATGTGTAGTTCAAATAATCAAACACAAAATCAAAACAAAAATTTAAATTTACATAGGAGAGAAATGAGATTTCGTTTCCCCCGATGCTCTAATTCATTACGACATCGTGCACGTGTAAAATATTTTCTTCGACTCTTATATGAAAAAAAAAAAAAGAACACGTGTTGGTATTAAATTTGAATTCAAAAAATATTACCATACATAGGATCAAAGGAATAATTCTGTTAATTTAAAAACCCAAAATAAAGAAAAAATCATTTGAATGCATACAATTTTGTATTAAAAGAAAAAGACATACAAAGACCTACTCCAGAAATCTTCAAAAACACCAAACATAAACATCTTCTGAAACAATAAAATACGAACAAAAAATTCAAATTCGATTTACTATAAACACTATAAGAAACAAATCCATGCTATCAACAACACGCATAAGTCCCAGAGAGATTCCTCATGTATGATATTTATTCACACTCAAAACCCTTCAGATAACCCTTCTTAGCTTTTACTCGAAAGTAAAATAAAAAAAGCAAAACCCTAAACAAACTGCCACTTGGTCGAAAATTCCAATAGAATTGGAAAATTTTATTATTTTCAGTCACAAGTTCATCCCTTCAAGGAACCTCTCACATCATTAGTATTCTTTAAGAAGTGGTAAACTTATCACAAAACTTTATGAACAGAAAGGTTATTCTCACAATAAAGTATTGTAACTTTTTCGTACGAAGAAATTCATAAGAAATAGAAAATAAAAATATCTAATTTCGATATCATTAAGTGCTCGGTATCCGTACAATATCGAAAGTGCTGCAAGTATATTTCAAGCTCAAGTGCCTCTGTGGTTATGGTCAAAAGTATAAACTCGTAAAATTTCAGACGATCCAAGTGGTAATTAAACCAGCGAACCAACGCAACCCAACTCAACAACGACGTCGACGACGATAGATTTTTATTAGACACTTATATCGGCCATAAACATTTCACCGATTTGCCGCTATTTCAATGTGATACATGCCGGGAGGAGGGGAGGATATAGTATGCCAAATGATCTGTGCGGTTAATATTTTCACACAAATATATTTTCACATAAAGGACATCTATTTCTTTATATTTTTGCTAAAAATATTAATCAGTGTTAGGTTTGTAAGGGCATTTGGCAAACAAATCCTTTTTCGTGAGCTCTCGAACATTAATTCGAATTAAAATTTGAATATTTTATCGAAACTTCGGTGAGAGTGTTTGTTTGGGTGGGTAAGTGGGTGAAAAAGGAAGCAGAATACTGATTTAAGTGTCCATATTTTCAACTTAAGTATCCTTGCTTTCCGCAGCAAAGAAGAGACTCCCAGGAAAGAGGAAAGATGGTGAGATAGGATATAGAGAGGTTGCCATCGACATATGGAGAGGATTTGTTGTGTGTAATGGTATTTTAGTAGCCTTTCACGCAACATTAGGGACTATTAAATGTTTCCAAGCCATTTGACCATGTGAGTGGTTTTACAAAAAAAAAAAGGGCGAGAAAACTCTACTTGACACCAGTTGCTTCAATCTGTACACACGAAGTAATATGAAAATGAGAACAGTAATGGTTTTTGAGAGTTTTATTCAACTTTATTTAGATATTTGTTTTTGCATTGGAAGAGTATTTACACCATGGTTTTAGAAAACACTTTATATTCTTTGAGTTACTCAAATAAAATGTTGCTTAAAACTTTGAATCTTTATGAAAACATAATAAGGATATGAAATTTTAATGGATTTTCTATTGGATTAATATGCCCTTAAAGTTTTAAGTAGAATCGCAATATAAAAAATATGTCTCCTCTTTAAAAAAAGAAGTATATCATATTGATATAAAAAACGAGTATTTTTCCAGAAAAAATATTAGATATTTTTTCATTAGAAGGAGTAAGGAGTAAATAACCGCAAAGGCTATTGTTGCAGCAACATATACTTTTTATGAAATTTATTATGACTATTTCGCATATTTGCGGTTTTACGTCCTCGATAACTTCAGGAAATATAATTTATTGTTTTCAATGTTTGTGAAGCATTTTCAAAAACCTTATCTTACAAGTGGTTCCAAAAAAAAGATCTGAAAGTATTATATTACGAAATGTCGGTAGGCGTTGTGTGTGTTGACCTCTTCGAGAAATAACACGATAGGGACACTTTTCTTGCCAAATTGTCTTGCCCTTCTATATCTTCCTACTCCAGCCATAAAAAAAGAGGCTGGGATGCGACCCACACTGATAACTTCCCAACCCGTCTGTCGATTTGTCTTCCTTAAAAGTTTGTCTATATGTACTCGTATCAATTTTTACCAAATTCGCGTACTATTTTGTGTAGATTTTATTTTTTATGAAAAATCGGACTGTTGGTATACAAATTACTGAATATCGAAAACAATATTTTCTGTGAAATAAAATAAGTTTGAAGCCAATATTTTTAATTTTTGAAAAGCTATTTGAGTCGAAAGTAAATTTTTACCAATTTTTAGTATTGTTTTTTTTTAGAGTTTTATTTTTTGTAAAAAATCCTTTTAATTGGAAAACAGTATTTCTTATAAGATTAAATTAGTTTAAAGCCAATATTTCAAATTTTTAAAAGATATTTGAGCCGAAAATAATTTTTTACCAACTTTTGTTATTTTTTTTTCGGCTTTTAATATTTTGTAAAAAAAACTGTCAATTCGATTTTTTCCAAAAATTTACTGAATGTTGACAACAATATTTTTTGAAAGATAAAAGTAAATTAAAGCCAATAGCTCAAAGTTTTGAAAAGATATTCGAGTCGAAAATCAATTTTTGCCAACTTTTATTAATTTTTTTTAGGTTTTTATTTTTTGTAAGAAAAACTGTCAATTCGATTTTTCTCAACATTTTTCAGAATGTTAAAAACAATATTTCTTATAAAATAAAATAAGTTTGAAGCCTAAATTTCAAGTTTTTACATTACATTACATTACATTTCACACTACTATGCACATAAATGTGCAGAGTAGAGAACACAGCACCTTGAGCAACTAAGGCTATGTAAGGTGATAACAACACAAGACATTAATACAAGACAGAAGGACAGAAGAGAAAGAACAACAGAAAGAAAGAACACATGACAACAGCACGCGGTAGGTTTCGAGACAGTCCCCCATCTTTCTACTAACCACGCTCACTGATGCTTGATTTCGGTGATCGATGGGAACCGAAGCTTTTTTTTTTTTTTTTATAATTCATTTTTATTAATTCATTCTTAAACCTATCTTAAAGCTAGACAAAAATTCATAAAACTAGCCTAATTATCCATAACTTACAACTAACTTAATGGTCCCATACGGATACTCTAAGTTAAAATATAACACTTAAAACTAATGCCTTTCGGCCCTAAGATCTATTTTACTTCATTTAAATTTAATTTCATTTATTTTTGTATTTATTAGAAAATTTGAACAAAAAACTGATATCAATATCCTTTTTTTATTTATTTTTACTTACAAACTACTTAAAGTTAGGTCCTTAAATAAAACTTAAAACTAACTTAAACTACCTATTCTACCTATAAACTACTTAAAACTAGAACAATCACAGCAGCAAATCTAACGTTTTCGTTTTTATATTTTATTGTCTTTTTTGTACGTTTTTTTTTTTTGTTTGTTTGTTTTTTTTTTGTTTTTTATATTCCATGTTTTTTTTTTAATTTCTTTAGTTTTTTTTTTTGTTTGTATTTTTTTTTGTGCCACCATGCCTATTCTACTTAAAACTAAACCCTAAAACTATAAAACAAGTATGTAAGCCGGCCAAGGCTTAAAACCCCATCCCGACTACCCACTATCAAGTGCCGATTGAAGCCACCAAAACTGGTTCTCCTGCTTCACCCTATCAGTTCGGTCCCGCTCGGACACAGCCCTACTGAACCGGAGGAGCTCTGCTCCGCCTTGTGCCATGACGTCCCGATTGTACAGGAGTCGCCTTTCCACGGTTCTTCGTCTGACGTGGTAGATTAACGGAACTGCCAATCTATCCTGTATCAGACCGCATTTGTCTAAAAAGAGGAATGCCTCTGGTGGAATGAACCTGCTCAAGCGTGCCGGGAACCGAAGCTATATCAGTGACTAGGCCGTCAATTCGATTTTTCTCAAAATTTTATCAGATGTCAAAAACATTATTCTTCGTTACACAAAATTGTTTTGGAGATGAAATCATATTTTAGTCATAAAATTTTGGAGGCGACAAATTTTTTTACTACTGTTTTCGTCCATCGCACAAAAACAGTAGGTATATCGACTTCAAATAAATGTTGCTATACAAAAAATGATGCAGAAAGATACAGAAAGGACTCTCAAAAAAATTGAGTGACTTGTTTTTGACCATAGCAATTTAAAAAAAAGGTGAACATTTTGATTAACCCAAAATATCTCACGAACCAATTACGCTATGATATTTTATGGAAAGAAATCCAATTAACGGTTTTTTATAAATCAAAAAAAAAAATACTAGTCACCTCGAATATTTAATGAAGTCCTTAGTTTTGGAAAGCAGGGAAAAAATTATTGCAGGGAACAAATCATAAAAATCCATCGCGACGTTTTTCAGAAAATTTTAATTTTCGATTTTTAAACAACAAAAAATGAATGGGGACTGCTAGTTCTATAACTCTCGCTTGAAGTTTTTTACGAACCCAAAACTTTCCGTGCAGTTCCTATATACCTAATTTTTCATGGTTTCTAAACAAAAATCATTCATACAAATAATTAAGGATTTAAAAATTTATTGCAACTGTTTTTGGATTTTTCCAAACTAAATACGACAATCTTACTTATTATCGTTTTGATGCCTTAAGGCTTTCTGTTGTGGAATGCCTTATTTATAATAACAGCTTCATTCATTCACATCACTTACTTGTCCCATCAGCTCAAATGTGTTCAACACTTTTAATACTGTCCGACAAATAGTGTTACTATACTTTGACCCAAAAGTGCTTGCGTTTTGCAAAACAGTCACAGCAAAAGTTTCACTATATGTTTAATGACAATTACAATTCTAGTGCGTTGTTTAATGGCTTTTCAAAATAAAACTTCATGTTAAAAAATCCCTTAAGTTTGATGAGAATTAATTTGCTTAAAAGCACTACGTACCAAACAACAAATAAACCATGGTTAAACCTGCTTAAAGATTTGAAGGTAAGATTTTGGAGTAACTATCACCAAAGTGACACAAATTTGGTCTTTAATACCGTAGAAATTGTCAAATATACTCTTTTATCAGTTATACACACCAGTGTTATAAAAAGCTGGACCTTAAGAATCAGAAACGCAGTACAAAAGAATTTTAAAAATTTAAATACTGCCATCTAGTGCTCCAAATAACGTTTAACAAGAGGCTTTAAAATAAACATAATTATCTGTATTCTATTTTTGTGACGTATTAGAATATTACACATTTGTACAACTTTCTCATCCTTATTTGAAAACCTCTCATGTGACATACACAAGCTCCTACTTATGTATGCATAATGTGTATCCTTTTTCACTGAAGTTCAAAACACAAACACAAATATTTTCTAAAATAATATTATTTCTAATTGATTTTCATATATGTACTGCATATTTAAATGAGCCATTTATTATAAATAAAATAAAACGCTGACAAATCCCTATGACTAAGGCTTCAATCATAGAATTTGTTTTTGTTTTGTATTCAAAGACTGATTCTTTGATATTTTCTGTAAGTCTTATGGACATTTGCATAAAATCATGAAGATAAAATCAAAAATTAACATACATACATAGGGACTTTTGTGTTTTCAAAATAAGAGTATTCGTAGAATATTTTCAACTGTTAACTGTGGCGTATACGTAATGTTTTTTTTTAATCAAACTCATTTTTTAACATTTGTAAAAATCATTATGTAAAATACTTGTACAATATATATTGATAATAGATTCATTTATTCATACAACGACAAACTTTTTTAAATTCGTATTAAAGGCAAATGTGTGTTTTATCGGTGCTGCTTGTACACATTTGTGTACGGAAGATGACGCATTAAGAAATTCACTTTACTACAAAAAGAATTCCTAATGCAAAAACTTATATAATCGTATAGGTGAGTTAACTTGAATGAGAACACCAAAGGATTAAAAAAGTATAATAATTATATTATAATGTATAGGTACAAAATATACCCTTGAGGTAGTGTTGCAGAAATTTGTTTTGTAATTAATATTCCTGACTTAACAGATGTAAAAAAAAAGTTCTAATAAACCTTACCTCTGTTATACGAGTGGATTATATGCAAATTTTCTGTAAATGTTTGTAGAAGCCTATACCTACGTGAGTTAAAAGTTTTTTAAATCCAAAATATAGAAAAGTGATTAAAGACTTTTTTAAGCTTTCTTGTACTGAGAGTTAGGATTTGGAACGTAATATAAAAACCTGAATATTAAGTTAAATTTAAAATTAATTTAATAAATTAGCAACTCCTTAATCATGTCAGTTACAGATACTTAAACAAATGCCTTTTCTTTTTCTTTTTTGGCTTCAAAATAAAACAAAACAATATCTTTCGATCATTCGTACGCAACTTTGTTTGTTTTATTATAAACAAAAAAAATAATTAAAATACAACAATATTTTGCTGTTGACAGTAGAAACCCTTCAAATTTTTGGATTTTATTCTGTTTGTATTTATATTGATAATCTGGAAATTGGTTTTATTAATTCACGATGACCAATCAGCTAGTAAGTATTGGATTTGTTAATTGTAATATTGTTTATATAGTAAAATTGCGTATATACAATTTTAAACCTAAAATAAATATGAACAATTTGTAAGCAAATTCATACAACCCAGTCATGGTTTTTTGATACTCTTTTATTATTTGTTAAGTGTGGAATATGATGCTGACAAAAATTTGCATTGATTGAATAAATATACATTCTAGGCACATGGATAATAGAGGTGAAGAGCGTGTGTAAACTGTACAAGTGTACAATCGATATTGGTAGTTAAAAGCTATGAGTGTAAATGGAATTGTTCGAGTTGTGATGTTTAACATGTTTATGTGAATTTGTCTGATTGAATGCGAAGTTATGATTGCAAATGGAACAGAAGCGGAGCAAGTAGTTTTTGTTTTAAGTAAGGCTCTATATGTTTGCCTTCTTTAAAAGCCAGTAGTATTTTTCTTTAAATTTTCTATTTACTTTATAAGAAGACGATCCAAAGTGAACTTTCTTGTTCAAAAAATGTCTTTAAAACTCCTATAGAAAACCAAAATATTGATCATAATAATTAGCTTTTGAAAAATTAGTATAAAGACAATTATATCTGAGCCACTTCTTTTTTTTTAATCACAAACCAATTATTGTAATGGGTCCGATTTGTCAAATTGAAAATTTTGACATTTCTCGACGTTTCAAGGTCCCTAGAGTGGAAATAAAAGATTTTTAGAAAGATGTCTGTGCGTGCGTGTGTACGTATGTTCGTACGTCCGTCCGTAAGTCCGTACGTTCGCGACGTTTTTTTCGTCGTCCATAGCTCAAGAACCAGAAGAGATGTCGATTTCAAATAAATTTTTTTGAATAGATAATAAGGCAGAAAGATGCAGAAAGGGCTCTAAAGAAAATTGCCTGGGCGGTTTTTTTACCATAGCAGTTTGAGAAAAACGTGTCCATTTTGGCTAACCCTAAATATCTTACGAATCAAAACCGCTAGAGACTTGAATTAAACTTTATATAATATATTGTAACGTAATCAGAGAATTATATTTTTTGAAAAAAATCCATTCAACGCTTTTTTTTATAAATCAAAAAAACTGAAAAAAAAATTTGTCACCTCCAAAATTTTACGACTAATAAAAATTTTACGAAAAATAAAGTTTTTGGTATCTGATAAAATTTTATCTTTCAAAAAATATTGTTCTTAACATTCAGTTAAAGTTTGAAAAAAATCGAATTGACAGTTTTTTTCAAAAAATTAAAAACCCAAAAAAAAATTAACAAAAGTTGGTAAGAAATGATTTTCGACTCAAATATCTTTTCAAAAATTTGAGCTAAAAGCTTATAACTAATTTCACTTATAAGAAATATTGTTTTCAACATTAGGACAAATTTTGAGAAAAATCGAATTGACGGTTTTTTTACAAAAAATAAAAAACTAAAAAAACATGTATAAAAGCTGGTAAAAATTGATTTTCGACTCAAATATCTTTTCAAAAATTGTAGATATTGTCTTTAAACTACTTTTATCTTTCAAAAAATATTGTTGTTAACATTCAGTTAAATTTTGAAAAAAATCGAATGGACAGTTTTTGTACAAAAAATTAAAAACCTACAAAAAATTTAACAAGAGTTGGTAAAAATTGATTTTCGACTACAATATCTTTTCAAAAATTTGAAATATTGGCTTCAAACTAATTTTATCTTATAGGAATATTGTTTTCAACATTCGATAACATTTTGAAAAAAAAAATCGAATTGACAGTTTTTTTACAAAAAATGAAACTCTTAAAAAACAATTCTAAAACTTGGTAAAAATTTACTTTCGACTCAAATAGCATTTCAAAAATTAAAAATATTGGCTTCAAACTTATTTTATTTCACAGAAAATATTGTTGTCGATATTCAGTAATTTTTATATAAAAATCCAACAGTCCGCTTTTTCATAAAAAAATAAAATCTACAAAAAATAGTACGCAAATTTGGTAAAAATTGATACGAATACATATAGACAAACTTTTAAGCAAGACAAATCGACTGACGGGATGGGAAGTTTTCAGTGTGGGTCGCATCCCAGCCTCTTTTTTTAAATATTAAATCTGATTTACTACACATTTCCTTGTCAAACGTAAACTTTTTAGTGTTAAACATAATCGAATTAAAATCTTGGCATCAATCTTGGATGACATGAAGATTGGTATCATCCAAATTCGACGATTTTATTTGTTGACGTCTTAAGATCATTTTATATGAAAATAAAGTTTATTTTGTTGCTGCTTGAATTTTTTAAATTATGTAAAAAAAAAAAACAAGTAGTGGCTTACAAAACACCGAGAATGAGTTTTTGTAAGTGACGTAAAAGTGACAGCCTAGGATTTACCTGCATATCCTCTAGACAGATATGATATTTTTGCCAGATCTTGTATAGACATACCGTCAATATTAAAGCGTGAACGTTGTCCAAAACAAAAACTATCATTAACACATATTGTTGAATGGTGTACTTAACTTGTGGTACAAAAAACGTTTGACTGCGACCCACATTCATAACTTCCCATTCCTTCTGTAAGTTTGTCTTGCTCAAAACAAACAACATTTTGTGTAAGAATGTAATTTGAAGTCAAACTGTTTTTGTTAACAAGATCTTTAGTCTTAAACAATTTTTACCAATATTACTCCATTTCTTGACATTTTGTATTTCTTATTTAAACAAATACAGGTATTTTTCTTTGAGAAATATATAACATTAACAATAAAATTAAGCACATAATTAATTCATTTTGAAGTCAATGCCTTCATTAATTCACAAGTTATCGAGAATCGAACATCAATTTTTACCAATTTTGCGTACTTTTCCTTGGAGATTTTAAATTTTATCATAAAAACGAGTGTTGTATTTTATAAAATTTATGAAATTAATTTAAACCCAATTTTTTTAAGTTTTAAAAAGATATTAAAGCGTAAAATCAATTTTTACTAACTTTTAGTAATATTTTTACGAACGTACATACACACGCACGTACAGACATCGCTGCAAAAATCTTTTATTTAGATTCTAGGGACCTTTAAACGTTGAGAAATATAAAAACTTTCAATTCGACAAATCAGACATATTTAATAACTTCCTATTTAAAGTTAAAAATCCTTAAATCCAAATTCAATTCCACACTGAAATATTTATAAGAATTCTTTTCATTGAATCTGAAAATTTAACAAGCTTTTTTGTAAATTAGCTCTTACTTGAGCTGTTAAATAACTTCACAAATTAAAGAGAATTTAAAATCAAGCGACAAAATGTGGATTAAAGAAAATGCGTGTTGAATGTGCGGAACTATCGTGTGGAATGGTTTTATTTCATTTCATTTTCTTTTCCTTTTTCTTCTTAATTTTAAATAAAATATGGCCGGATGGGCGGGAAGTTTGAAATTTATACAAATACAGTTTACAATTCATACAATTCAGTTCACAATAGTGCAATTTTTTTAACTGATATAAATGTGTTTTAATTTAAAGTTAAATTCAATATTTAAGACTTTAAATTCATTTTATGAAGTTTCGTACTAATGAAACAGAATCAATGAAATCTTTCTTTTACATAATTTGATAGTAGAATCATAAATTTGAAATCAATAGAGAAACGCCGAAAACTAAAAAAAATAAATTTACAACAATTGGCGCCATTTGAGCATTTTAGGATGTTATTTCTCATATAATTGTTACTTTCAGTCTATTAAGTTGCCACAAAACGTTGGTCTAAAATTGGTAGCAGTAATAGAACAGAAAAATGTTCCCGTTTTCCCCTTAAACAGAGAGTTAATCAACACACAGCTGCTGCCTAATTATAATTATTATAATTAACATAGTACACATTATTTAACCCATGTATGTACATCAGGGAACGATAACATGCATGACAACATCAGACACTTTGAAAATATAATATAACTTATATTCCAATTAACGCTAACATTTACCCTTTTTCTCTCTTTTTGACTTTCGTTTTAGAACTTTTCAGCTGTAACACAAAATTGTATCACCCCAATCATGATTGGTCCTTGGAAAACTTGAAACAAAAAGCTATACAATTTTAAAGAACAAAAAAACTGATGTTTTCAACAACTAAACGAATGGATTCATACATCAACAACAAAAACATTGACAATTCAATGATGTACTTCATCCCTCGAATCGCTATCATCAGTGAACGTTGCTTTAATATAAAAACCGCATTACGCCCAATGAGAAAGTTACTTGTCAATTTTCCGGCCAAGAACTATACATGAAAAAACTTTATAAAAATCTCAAAATATTTTTGAATCTCCAAAAGAATATCATCGCAAACTCTTACAGTCAAAGATAGACTCAAAGGATAAACTACATAAACGCACTCTAGAAATTCGACAAAAAGCTTAAATAAGGATAATTGAATAGAGTCTCGTGGAAAAAAGCATTGATCGCTATTAACACTACGCCACCGCGCCGATAAGGATATTTTTAAGTTTTATCAAACTCAAAATCATAGAAGGAAACTCGCAGTCCAGCAATGTCCGATATTCGATTTGATACCTTTGCAAACGATTACCATACAAATATTTCAGCAAACCTCCTGAGTCTACCCTTCGTCCATCCATCGCCTCGTTCCTATATTCTCGATGATGGTGATGAGGAAGATTTTTCCACCCCACTCAACATTCCATATGTAGTTTTTGAAATTCTCGTTGCCATTTTTGCCATTGTTGGCAATCTGATGGTGATTATTGTCTTCCATCGCGAACGGAAGTTGCGTAGACGTACGAACTACTACATTGTTTCGCTGGCCATTGCCGACTTCCTGGTTGGATTGTTGGGTGTGCCGTTCGCGGTTTTGGCCTCAGTGGGACTGCCAAGGAATTTACACGCCTGCCTGTTTACCGTATCACTGTTGGTTGTGCTGTGCACGATATCGATCTTTTGTTTGGTAGCTGTATCTGTGGACAGATATTGGGCCATATTGTATCCGATGGCATATTCGAGGAATGTCAGGACGAAGACAGCAATTGGTGAGTGTGGTGTCTCTTTGTTTTCAATTTACAGTGAGAGAGGCTTTTTGTGTGTTTTTACATTTTGTTCATTTTTATTTGTTTGCTAGACGAAGGTTTTTTGACAATAAAGGACATGGGTTTGAGGATATAGCATTCGGATGCCTATTTCAGTCTTTTCAATGAACAGGAAAATTAATGTTTTTTTATTATGTACATAAAGATATATGTACGTAATTCATTTGAATACTAAAGTGGTTTTTCCTTGGTACTATAGTTAAAAAACGTTATTACATATTGCACATTTTAGTGTATTATTATTATTTACATTCTTCTTTGTTCCCAGAATTTGAATTTTATTTTACATCTTTTTTATATTTTCAACATAAATACTTTTATCTAAAATAGGAAAATGATTTTAGGCTTAAAAATGCTCCAATGGTTTTTTTTGTAAATTTTCAACATGAGCGGAAGTTTCGGTTTTTCATTTTTCGCATTTAATTTTTAGATATAGAGAATAAAATGTAAACGAAAAAAAATAAATAATAAAAATAAAATAAATCAAACAAAATAGCTTTAAAACAATTTGGTTTTCTATCAAAAGCCCATTTTTATCGACATCGATAGTATTACTCAATTCACCATTAACGAAGCTTATGATAATGGAATGCGTTTAGACCTCATGCAGAGAAAAAGAAAAAAAACATTATTTCATTAATAAAATCAATTTTCGCCCCGAGCATAGTTGGAATCAGAGTTAAGTGTAGAAATGTATATAAACATATGTAATTTATTTAGTTTCTTGTTTTAATTTATTACACATATTTATTAAGTTTAGTTTGAATTTGAATTAATGAGTCGATGCATTTTATTTGGCTTAATATGCCAATCTACTTTATAAAAAAATAAATGTATAATTACGAGTACGAGTAGGAAACACAAATGACAAACCGGCTACAATTCTATTGAATTCATTTCAAGAAATAAGTAAATGAAATTAATCCAAGCAAATGATTAAAATGTGTATGCTATGTTTTAAATGGATATTTTAGAACTAACAAAAATGTACACTTGTTTTGTTTTGTTAACTTCCCATAGGAAGTTATTGTAATGGGTCCGATTTGTCAAATTGAAAATTTTGACATTTCTCGACGTTTCAAGGTCCCTAGAGTCGAAATAAAAGATTTTTAGAAAGATGTCTGTGCGTGCGTGTGTACGTACGTTCGTACGTCCGTACGTCCGTACGTCCGTACGTCCGTACGTCCGTACGTCTGTACGTCCGTACGTCCGTACGTTCGCGACGTTTTTTTCGTCGTCCATAGCTCAAGAACCAGAAGAGATATCAACTTCAAATAAATTTTGTTATACAGATAATAAGGCAGAAAGATGCAGAAAGGGCTCTCAAGAAAATTGTGTGGGTGGTTTTTTTACCATAGCAGTTTAAAAAAAAGGTGAAAATTTTGGTTAACCCTAAATATCTTACGAACCAAAAACGCTAGAGACTTGAATTTAATTTTATATAATAAACTGTAACGTGATCTCAAAGAAATATATTTTTTGAAAAAAATCTATCTAACGGTTTTTTTTCTAAATCAAAAAAACTGAAAAAAAAAATTTGTCACCTCCTAAATTTAACGACTAACATATGATTTCATCTCCAAAACAATTTTGAGCAACGGAGAATAATGTTTTTGAAATCTGATAAAATTTTGAGAAAAATCGAATTGACATTTTTTTTTATAAAAAATAAAAATCTAAAAAAAAACATTACTCAAAGTTCGTAAAAATTAAATATCGATTCAAATATCTTTTCAAAAACTTAAAATTTAGGCTTCTTACTAATTTTTTCTTTCAAAAAATATTGTTGTCAACATTTAGTTAAATTTTGAAAAAATCGAATTGATAGTTTTTGTACAAAAAATTTAACAAAAGTTGTTAAAAATTTCATTTTCGACTCAAATATCTTTTCAAAACTTTGAGATATTGGCTTAAATTTACTTGTATCTTTCAAAAAATATTGTTGTCAACATTCAGTAAAATTTTGAACAAAATCGAATAGACATTTTTTTTATAAAAAATTAAAAACCGAACAAAAATTAACAAAAGTTGGTAAAAATTGAATATGGATTCAAATATCTTTTCAAAAACTTGAAAGTTAGACTTCAAACTTATTTTATCTTATAAGAAATATTGTTTTAAGCATTCTGAAAGATGTTGAGAAAAATCGAATAGACAGTTTTTTTTACAAAAAAAAAATGTATAAAAGTTCGTAAAAATTGATTTTCGACTCAAATATCTTCTCGAAAATTGTAGATATTGTCTTTTAACTACTTTTGTCTTTCAAAAACTATTGTTGTTAACATTTAGTAAAATTTTGAAAAAAATTGAATTGATAGTTTTTGTACAAAAAATTAAATACCTAAAAAAATTTAAAAAAAGTTGGTAAAAATTGATTTTCGACTCAAATATCTTTTCAAAACTATAAAATATTGGCTTCAAACTAATTTTATCTTATAAGAAATATTGTTTTCAACATTCGATAGAATTTTGAAGAAAATCGAATTGACGGTTTTTTTACAAAAAATAAAACTCTAAAAAAAACAATACTAAAACTGTAAAAATTTAATTTCGACTCAAATAGCTTTTCAAAAATTAAAAATATTGGCTTCAAACTTATTTTATTTTACAGAAAATATTGTTTTCGATATTCAGTGATTTTTATATAAAAATCCAACAGTCCGTTTTTTCATAAAAAATAAAATCTACAAAAAATAGTGCGCAAATTTGGTAAAAATACATATAGACAAACTTTTAAGCAAGACAAATCGACAGACGGGATGGGAAGTTATCAGTGTGGGTCGCATCCCAGCCTCTTTTTTTGTTTGGTTTTAATTAAAAAATGCAATACGGGCTTTTGGGTTGTGAACCTCTGATGCAGAATCGAAAATGTATCTTCTCTTCCTGGTCTTAGCCCAAATTCGTTTTTTTTTATTTATTTTTTAGTATTTTGTAAAGGACATTCCATAAAAGACTAATCGATTTTAAAATTGAATGAAGCAAATTGTGTATGAGATATCAAATCTTTATTCGAGAGTTCTATCAATGAAATTATGTGTCAAATTCAACATAGTTTAAATGGCCGTTTGAAATTTTCAAACGGTCATTTTCAAGACAAATTTACACTATTGGTCTCCACCCGATACCCTGCCTAGTTATACTTCCCATAGGAAGTTATTGTAATGGGTCCGATTTGTCAAATTGAAAATTTTGATATTTCTCGACGTTTCAAGGTCCCTACAGTCGAAATAAAAGATTTTTAGGAAGATGTCTGTGCGTGCGTGTGTACGTACGTTCGTATGTCCGTACGTTCGCGACGTTTTTTCGTTGACCATAGCTCAAGAACCAGAAGAGATATAGATTTAAAATAAATTTTGTTATACAGATAATAAGGCAGAAAGATGCAGAAAGGACTCTCAAGATAATTGCGTGGGTGGTTTTTTTACCATAGCAGTTTGGGAAAAAGGTAAACATTTTGGTAAACCCTAAATATCTTACGAACCAAAAACGCTAGAGACTTGAATTAAATTTTATATAATAGATTGTAACGTGATACCAAACAGGTATATTTTTTGAAAAAAATCAATATAACGGGTTTTTTTTAAATCAATAAAACTGAAAAAAAAAATTTGTCACCTCCAAAATTTTACGACAGAAATATGATTTTATCTCTAAAACAATTTTGTGCAACGAAGAATAATGTTTTTGACATCTGATAAAATTTTGAGAAAAATCGAATTGGCAGTTTTTTTATAAAAAATAAAAATCTAAAAAAAACATTACTCAAAGTTGGTAAAAATTGAATATCGATTCGAATATTTTTTCAAAAACTTGAAATTTAGGCTTCAAACTTATTTTATCTTATAAAAAATATTGTTTTTAACATTTTGAAAAATATTGAGAAAAATCGAATTGACAGTTTTCTTACAAGAAATTAAAAAACCGAAAAAAAATTAACAAGAGATGGTAAAAAATGATTTTCGACTCAAATACCTTTTCAAAAATTTGAGATAATAGCTTCTAACTAATTTTTGAGATAATAGCTTCTAACTAATTTTTACTCATAAGAAATATTGTTTTCAACATTAGGACACATTTTGAGAAAAATCAAAAAATAAAACTCTAAAAAAAACAATACTAAAACTTGGTAAAAATTTACTTTCGACTCAAATAACTTTTCAAAAATTAAAAATATTGGCTTCAAACTTATTTTCTTTCACAGAAAATATTGTTTTCGATATTCAGTAATTTTTATATACAAATCCAACAGTCCGTTTTTCATAAAAAATAAAATCTACCAAAAAAAGTACGCAAATTTGGTAAAAATTAATACGAGTACATATAGACAAACTTTTAAGCAAAACAAATCGACAGACAGGATGGTAAGTTATAAGTGTGGGTCGCATCCCAGCCTCTTATTAATTTTTGTTTGAACAGACGTGTTCTTAGTTCAATAGAATTTGAACTTCTTGAAAGATTTTTATGAAATTTTACAGACATGTAGACACGTTATTGTTTTTAGAAAGAAATGAGGGAAAACCGAAAGAATGTTCCATTTTTCTCTACTACATTTTATTTTCATATTATTATATAATATATAATTTTATTCTATGATAAAATTTGCAACTTAAGTACAGTGACCTAGACTCTAGAAGCTTATGCAATACATCCTCGCTCGTATCCTTACGGGAAAATTTTCTTGTTTAATGAAGGCGGTAGTTTTTGTTTCTAATTTCTTGGGCCTCCTCGGGCATTGGCATTATTGCTGTTTGTATAATCTCTGCTAAATGCATTAATATCTTATGGACCGTTGAAGGCATGTAGTACCACGTGTACATTTCAACTGCCAACTTCGCAGTTTCTATCGCATATGCTTTAAATTTCTCGGAGTCAATTGATATAATTAGAAGTCGTCGAATCAGGTTTTCATTAACTTGAGTTATTTCGGCTGTCAAATGGGGACTTGGAAAAAATACTCTGGATGTATTTCCAGTATTACTGGAACCGTAGCCCTGCTTAACGAAATCAACTTTGTATAAGTTCTTTTGCTTTTTCTTTTATTGGGAGAGTAGTCTTCGTAGTCCTCCAGCTCTGGAATTCCAGGTTAAATCCTAGGTGAAGAATAAACTTTATACATTTTATCCTCGCATAGAGTGGAGAAATGCCCAACTGAAGTGCTTCTTCTTTGCAAAACATTGTTTCAAGTTTTGATAGATCATTCATCTCCGATGGACGAGCACCACAAATTAAGCAGTTGCTTGATGAAACATGCTGCGCTACTTTTCCGTCCAGCATTGTACCATCCCAATAAGGATCGTCTAACAGGATCATGTTAGACGATCCTTATTGGGATGGTTCTATTGTCGTGCTGTAGGATTGTTGGTCGCAAGTTATTTATCTCATTCTGAACAGGCCCTTTTTCCAATCTTATCAACTCAGTGGCTTCTTTTAGGAATTGAAACCTTATAGGTCTACAGTATCGAGTAGAGGAGGGTGGGGGGTTGACCCATATTACACCTGTTAGATTTGCGAATAGAGTACTTTTCAATGGCACCATTGAGGTCATAAATAAATTTGAGTCACTTCTTGATTCATTGTCGTCATAAAATGTCTGAAAGAACTCATTCTATCTAGTTCTATCTAGTATCTAGTTCCACATCTTGTTTGGTTTTTAAAATTCTCTCTGCGGTGTTTTCGACCAAACTTTGTAAAAGAATATCGGCAGAAAATTCTGTAATGTTTACATCACTTTTACCTTCTGGGATTTTCTTATAGCTGCAAAAAATATTATGGCCAACCTTTTTTGTATCAATTTAGCCTGTGTTAAAATTGATAGCGCAAGATCGGCACTTAAACTATCAGCTTGATTTATTGGCTGATAAGAGGAAGCAGCAGCATTAATCAGTTCCTGCGAATGGGAATCTTGAAGAGCGCAAACATTGCTTCTTCTACTTTTTCCACAGCACTGATCAAAATACTTTGTAAGTCTTCCATGTCTCCGAAACTGGTACTCACAATCAGTCTGATTATCGGGTAAAGTGAATATAAATTCATTCTTCATCCACTCTAAGAACTTGTATTTGAATTTATTCCTATTAAAATTAACAGTTTTCAACTTTTGTTTATAGTGAGGCAAAACACGCTTTTTTATTGAATCACAAATTGAAGGTAGATAATCATTAAATTCCAAACAATAATTCTCGCTTATAAAAGCTTATAGTATTGATCCATTACTTAATAACACCTCACACAGATCAGCACATTTTATTTGAATTGTCTCCATAATAAGAATACTAATGTTCATACTCTTTAAGAACAAGTCTGACCGATTAATTATATAGATTAACCAAGACATTACGAAAGGTGTTGAATATAACCATAACTACATAAACTTTTTTCTTCATTGCTTTCCGAACATTGACCTTGAAAGTCCACCACAAATTCTTACTTTCTTTGTAATAGATCACCAAATTGTTGGTGGGACATTAAAAACTTTCAATGTTTATATAACAGTGAGAAAGCAGTGCAGACTGCAATTTAATTTTTGAAGAGAGGAGTGACTTTTCAAAAGATATTATAAATACTTATAGTCATTTCTCAGAAAATTAAAAAAAATAAAGCTAAATTGTAATTTTCCTAACAATTTCAGTTTTTTGCTTGTTTTCTAAGTCCGATTTACAGGATTCAGTTTTGTTTTAAGTTAACTTCAACCACCTTTATTTCTCCGTGGCTTTGCTTGATGGCAGAAATTTAAAAGGTCGAAGTTTCGATGACTTTGGCTCATAAATCACGCTGAATTTTACTGATGTCATTAATTATTTTGCCTTTGAAGGACGCAGTAGTTTGTAACTTATTCACATATACCTGCGACTTAAGAAAGCCAATTCACTTCCAATTCAGGTCACAAGAAGTTGGTGATCGTCGACCTATGCCATTCAAGTGATGGACTGGCCAGTACGGACCGATGACGTCCCTAGCTTAAAATCCACACCAAACAGTAACTTCATTTGCATTCGTGGATTGGTGTCTAAACATATCCGGAAAATTTACTTATTCACGTACCCGCATTTATACAATATAGAACTTATCGCTAAAGATGATTTTTCGACCAAAATAAGGATCAACTTTCAAAACCTAGTCTCAGTTAGCTCCTGGCTCAGCTGAATTGTTGTTGTTCTTGTGAGCGTCCGTATCGTTGCTACTAGATAACAACCATTGTAATAATAAAGATTTATCATTTTTACGTGCTTATTGACACTTTAGCATGCCATGATTATTCGTCTTTAGTGATTAGTGGTTGATTAATGTAGGGTCTGCCACCTAACGTTTTTTTCAATGAGTAGCTCCGTGCGTTCAACAAGTGCTATTTTGTGAATGGTAACACTTAGCTCATGTCTGATTCTACAGATAATTAGTTTTATCCTTGCGCTGAACGACTGTGCTTGTGTAAACGCTTGAACAACGCTGTTAAATATTGCCTGCGATCGACTTAGAGAAGATGCCGATTTTGCCAAAAAAAATCATCTTTTTAGATGAAGGTCATTTTGATCTTGGCGGGTATGTAAGCAAACAAAATTGTCGCATTGAGACATAGAAAACCCGCACGCATACATTTAAAAGCCGATACACGCAAAACGAGTCAAATTACAAACATATTTTACTGTTCATTGACTTTTATTACCAATATTTGGAGCTGTAGTCACAAGTGTTACTTCAAAATAATGCAAAATCTCTTTTGCTTGAAAGATTGCTAAAAAAAATTGAAAATATTAAAATAAATCGTATTAAACCATTAAAGATAATAATTCAAACTAAGGAGATTTTGAAAAAAAAAGTAAGCGAAATAATTTGTTAACAAAAACGTTTGACAATTTTTTTTTTAAATGGTCCTTATTTTTCTGCTATAAGATTAAAATGAAAAATATTATACTTTATTATTTGATTCAGGCTGTCCAAACGTATCATTCAATTTAAATTTACGTAACTTGACTTGTGTATTTCATTAGCGCAAAGTGTCATTTTATGGCAGCCCTCACACGCCATGCCATTAGCATGACATATGATGCTGAAACAGGATTACATGGGTTTTCAAACGTCAAATCTTAGCAAAAGATATGCATATGCATATTATGCTTGGTTTAATTGTTTCTATGCTAAAGACATCCTATAACATTTCTATAAATAAAATACTCCTATTTATGTACACATATAGAGCTTTCTATAAATGAATCCATAAAAGTATTCCCAAGCTATTAAACATGACGTCGTTGTTAAAGCAAGAAATAAACCACATATAGTTAAAGGCATATTGTCGATGTCGTTTGTCGGTCCTTAACTTAAAGTAATTAGTTTCTATTCACATCGGAGACTACGTCAAATAGCCAAGCCTCCTTGTTTCTAAGAAACATATATGTACTGTTACAGCATTAACTAACTCGCTTTACTCTAAAGGACTATGACGAATTTCTATTTTCGTTCATAAGAATGGAAGATTGCTCATGATGACAGTCGGACCACGTACGCACATGCATCAAGCCATTGAAGTTATCAATATCAATGCTCATTAAGCTATTGGAAAATTAAGGACGTTTTCTCATCAAAACTTTGTCTGGATATAAAAATGCCGGTTGTGACGACCGAGACCGACACACCGAGGACGTATTTTACCACGAGACTTTAACGCAATACTAAATTTTGTTTAGTAGGTTTACGATATACTATATTAAACCTAGTATAACATGGGTGTAGCAAAAAGGGTATGTGTCTGTTTAGTATGAATGATTAGGACATGCCTTTCCTGTGATGTATACGACTCGTAGTATTTAGTATCTATGGTCATTATTTTATAACGTGAAGTACTGTCGTTAATAAAGCAGAAAGAAGAATTTAATTTAGAGGAGCAGTTGCAATTTTAATTTGCAAACTTTTAGTCGCATGTTGAAAATACTAATTAACTTATAGCACAAGTTGTGTGTGAGTTTGTATAATTAGTTATATTTAAACAGAAAGAACAAAAACACTTTTTATATATTTTATTTAATTTTTCTTGAATTACTAGAAGCAATTAGCTTTTACTTAAATCTGCTTTTTTGTTTTGCTTTTTCGGAAAATACTACAAAAATTTAACGAACGGAAAAGTCCTTGTGAAAATGTAAGCTTAATTTAATTTAATATAAAATGAAGTCTAAGTCATTTCCATGTCAGAAGATGATAAAGATATTTTTTTTTTAATGATAGTTTTACTTTGACGTTTGTGAAATAAACAAAATACCTGTCAAAACTTTAGGTAGGAATGACAGTGTAGTTTATATTAACTTCTGTTCAGGAGATCCATTCTGACATTTGATCATTTTATATCGACCCCACTAATTTTCTTTTCAAAAGCCTGCCTCATCTTACTGTCAATTTTTAACTGTCGAAATGGGCCGCAAATGTGGCAACTTTTTAACTGTAAAGGGTGTCCTAAATGTTTACATATATACATCATATTTGAATTTAAGTAAACTTATGTTTTATTAATTGAAAAAGAAGACTAGATGCAAGGAAAAGAACAATGGACAAATGGCCTCCACGACATTGCCAGTATAAGCAAATTTTCACTGGGAGGATTAAAAATCTGCCGAAAAATTTAGATCTGCAGATTAGATCTTAAATCAGAAATAAATTAATTTATTTTGCCCCAAAAATGAGAAAACAGGGGATATTTGTGTTTTGACAGATCTAATCAAGAAGAAAACCCCATATGTCATCAAATGTCAAATAGTTTTATGTTTAGGGTTACCAACAACTTACTGCTAAAATATAGAAATAAACGTACTTTCTTCTATTTTCAGGAATCATTTCCATGTGCTGGGTGGCTGGAACGATAGTCGGATTCTTGCCGCTTTTTGGTTGGCATGCCGACGTGGAAAACAATGCATCATGTCTTTTTGAAAAAGTCATGGACTACAACTATCTTGTTTTTCTTTACTTCGCCACAATAATAACACCGGCTCTGCTCTTGTTGGCTTTCTATGCCCACATATACCGTGTTATTATTAAACAGGTTTATTTCAATCTAAATTAAATTCAAGTGTTATATTTTCTGACCCAGGTTTATTTCCAGCTGAGACAGATTGTAACCATGAATCCAGTTGGTGATTGCAGTCGAAGATCTTCATCAAATCAAATACATTCACTGCATCATCGAATGTGTCATGGCGGAACAATGCTTAGGGTTTTAGGTGCAGCTAGAAAACGAGATGTTAAAGCCACGCAAAATCTTTCGATTATTGTTCTATTCTTTATGATCTGTTGGATTCCTCTGTATACAATCAACTGTATAAAGGCTTTTTGTCCGACTTGCTTTGTCCATCCTAAGTTGACGTTCTTCTGCATAATTTTGTCACATCTTAACTCAGCTGTCAATCCAGTGCTGTATGCTTATCATTTAAAGGACTTCAGGGCAGCTCTCAAGACCTTGATTTTGAAGGTGATTGGTGTGGAAGTTCAACAACCAGTGGAGGTGGCACATCGGTTTTCTCTGGCTAGTCAACATCGTTTGCAATCGGTTGACCATAAAAGGTCGTCATTGCAAACGAGGATTTATATCGGTAAGGCTTCTTGATCACGCTTCTTTGCGTCACGAACCAAGTTCTTTATAATATCGTTTTATCATTTTAGATTCTCCAATTTGGTTGCGACAACAACAGCAGACGTTGAAAAATGACCTCACTGTCAAAATATGCCCCCGCAGTCCATCCTGCATCACAAACAGTCTTGCTGGCGTCCATCAAACTGTTGCTGCAGTTGCATCTGCAACAGCTGAAATAGATCGTGGTGTTTGGAATATTATCGAAGCGTCCAGCTGTGCAGAAAAAGAGGATAACATTCAAAAACATCCATCGTCTTCAATCGAAGGACGTGAAAGTCCATATTCCTATGACAACCACAATTACTCATCCAGCCCCGATGAACTCGACTACGATGAAGTCTTCCTCAATAATCAAGAACAAAGTGTTTGTCAAGCAACAACTGCCACCTCGATTCATGACAGATTTCGTTCCGAGGACGATTCCATTAATGAAAAGTACAAATTAGCCCAAAATGCTCTAACAGATTCCTCAATGAGTGATTTTGAAATTCCCCGAAGTCACCTCATTCCAGCTTCCAGTGAGACTACAGTCAGTTATAGCCCCTCGAATGTAGACTGCGAAAACTGCCCACCACTGACTATGAACACCGATATCACCAGGCATTCACCGAATATTTTTGTGATAGAAAATGACACAAATCCGCTATCGCCACCTGCGACGGGACACAAACCAAAATTTAGAAAGTCCCCTCGACTATCGGTGGGTTTGGTGGGAACCCGTGCTAAGTGTAGAATAACAAGGTCGTGCAGCTGTAACGGTGACACAGAACTAATATCTTCAAATAGTAATAATAGTATAAATATTTTAAGTAGTAATAATAACAACAACAACACAAACACCAACAACAGTAATAGTTTCGGAGAGAGATTCAGTCCACTGAAAACTATGAGCAATTTTATCTTTCCAACAACAGCGGCGGCGGTGGTTAAGCATTCCAGTTTTGTTCATATATTCACTGGAAGTAGTCCAGGTGAAAATAATCAAGAGCATCATCAAAAAATGGTCAGTCCAGATAGTTGTACGTCAAATAGTGGTGGAAAGATAGTCAGGCAGCGGCCAACTTCTGACAGTTAAAGTAGTTAGTTGGTGTAATGTCGCGATGTGATTCCAAAGAATACTCATTTACTTCCAGTGTGTTGGAAAGTTAATTTTTGTTTACAGTTAGTCTTTTATATGAGTGTAGATTTTTTAAGTTAGTTCTAAGTTTTGTTTTAATTTTTCTCGCTAATTTCAGCTTGAAAAATCATTTATTGACTGGAAACAAAAAATCAAGGAAACTCAACAACTTTAAGTAGTACAATAAAAATAAAATACATTTAAGGATACAAACCAAATCAGAAGTTTAGTTTTAAAACAGTTTACGATAAATATTTTATTTCAACACTAATATTCCTTATTGGCACCTTAGACATAATAATTTTTTGAAATCTGAAAGTTCTTCCCCCTATTCTTAGACTGTGTTCTAATTTTAGTCTTTTAAGGCTACTCATTTTGAACTCTCAACGTTTCTTATCTTTCCTACGACATATTTCAAAAGCTGAAGTTCTTATTTTTTAAGATATCTGTATGAGCGAGATAAAATGTCAAATGTTTAAATGTGAACACCGTCTTACATTTCAGTTGGGATTCATTGAACTTCAAAGAGGCGCCATGTGAATACCAACTCTCTCTTGTTGCAATTTGACAGCAACAAGGTGAATTGAGTAAATTGTTTCAAAGTGAATTGTATCGTGGTGAGATTATTTTAGGTGGGATATTAGAAAACAGTGAATATATATATGATTTTTAAGTTCGTAGCTATGAACGGAAATACTTACATATACGTCCAAGAAAATACATTAATTGGTTTCTCTTAATAAAATAAAATCTATTTTGGATAATGCACATGTTACACTAGGTAACAATATGTTTTAAATACATGTACATAGTACAAAAAATTTGTTGAAATCCAAATTTACACAGAAAGGTTTCAAAATTGTATACCTAACCGTATTTCAATATAAAATGTACCTATCTATCAAAAAATAATTAAACATATATTTTTGTCTAACAAATATAAAAGACTGTGATTCGGGTCGAAGAAAAGAAGTCAAAAAGAATATGAGAGCGAATATAAATGAACAAAATATAAATATCAAAACAATTGTGTTTTTTTTTTTATTTAAACTTTTGTAAATCTATAATTAATTGCTCAAGTATTAAATTTTTAAGAAAATTATAAAATAAAATAATACAAAAAACTTTCTAAAGTTAAATATTTTATGAAATGTACAATGTACCTTTTTAGAGTATACTTTAGATTTTAAGATGTAACTATTTATGTAGTTTAAATGTGTATTTTTGATTATTTATACGTAATAATTGAAATATGTATAATGTTTAAAAAGAAAACAACAAAATCAAACTTCATTTAGCATGTAACCGCATTTTTGTAAAATTAGATATATTATATATTGTAATTATATTTTATTTATTCATAAATATTATCTTGTTCAAAAATAATATTTTAATAATTTAATATGTAAATTAATATAAAAATGGAAAAATTATATCATCGATATTTTCCAGTAAATAAATGTTGAAGCTTTAAATGGAAAATGCTTTTTTATTTTGTTCTGTGTGTTGAAGATTCACAGGTTATAAGTTAACTTAAACTTAACATATTTGGTCATCCCGATCTTTTAAACAAACAAATAAATAAATTAGGTGGCACAACAGTCCATGAAGAACCAGGGCCTAGTGACTTACAACTCTCAACCATTCCTATGTGCGAGTAATGTTGTCAGAGATGATAGGGACCTACAGTTTATATGCCGCATCCGAACGGCTAATTTGAGAAAGCACTTTTCATGACAAGAATCACTCATGGAGGATTTGTCAATTCCTTGCAAGAGGCAGAACCCGTGAAAAAACTTTAGATGGCATAGGCAGGGATCGAACCCAAGAACCCTTGCATGACAGTCAAAAGCACTAACCATCACTCTACGGGTACTACATCCCGATCTTCTTATTTCCCTATAAGATCGGAATATAAGAAGATCCCGATCATATGCATGAGGATTTTTCATTGATTTATATTTTTTCAGAATATCTATTTCCCCAATTTCAGGTTTAATTGGAAATAGTTGATTTATTTTTGATTGAAGGGAGAATTTATAAATCTTAATTTTTGTGAGATTTAAACTGTCAATTTGACTGACATGGGTTGTGTTTTAATTGATAATAAGAATCTAAATTATGCCTCCATTTGTCAATGACCGAAGAAATGTTTAACAATTTAGTGTTCATATTGTTATTGCTGAAAGCAGTAATTTTTTTTAAGGAAATCAATAGATTTGTATTTCATTTTAAAGACGAAAGTATGCCATTAAAAATGAAAAATAAAACTAGCTCAATGATCACCGCATTTACGGTAATGGTTGTATTGTTTTTAAGTTGTCCAAATTCAAAGGATAACAGCTACAAAAGTGACACCTACCCAAATACAAACTCTTTTAAAAATAACTTGAGCTAAGATTTTTGTCATCCATTTTTAATAAACTGTCAAACGAAGATTTGAAATGTTCAGTTATGTAGGTAAGCAATGATAAAAACGTTAAGATAGTTGTGGCAAAGATCTGCACTTGTTATTGACATTGCATACTTTTAAGACAAATGAAATGTTTCATCTTTTTACATAAGTGCATTATTTTTTAATTAAAAATATCTGCCCTTCTTGTGGCAAGTTATATAAATTGAAATCCAAATACGGTCTTATAATATTGCATCTTATAATTTTATATCTAGTAAAACTTGAAAATACAATTCAACTGGTATTAATTAAGTGTTCAAGTAATTTGAAATTATATAATTGGAATGAAAACACACATAGTTTTGACTGTAAATTAATAAATATTTGAGTTTTTTTTATACTACTACGTATCTTGTAAGAATTACATGATCGGTATGAATAACAATATTCAATTCAAATATTTTTCGAAACATTTGACTTCGAAAGTTTAAATTTAAAATAGAATAACAATGAATTAATCAATTTTTCGAATAAACAACCCAAGTGTTGTCCATACCTTAAATTCACATTCACCATTGTGAACTACCAACAACTTCAACTGTCATTTTTCGAAATTGTGAATTTTGAAAAAAAAAATAAGAGGTTAGTTTGAAATGTCAAAACAAAAACGAATTTCTCAATTCTCACGTGTACAGAATAGCACAGTAATTTTGTTTTAGATTAAGCGCGTTTATTTAATTTGTTTAATAATTTCGTAAAAAATGTCATCTTTTTTCCTTAAAAACAAACCAAAAGCATCCAAAAAACGAAAGGTAACAATGCCTCTAGTAAAACGAATTCATATTTAATTTATTTATTTACAGCAAGAAGCAACAAAATCATCAAAAGCTCCCAAACAACTCAAGAAAACTAACCATTCAAAAGATGATGAAGAAATCGACAGCGATGATGCCTTCGATAGTGGCGAGGGTGAAGGTGGTGGCACCAATCAAAACTACTTGAGTGATGAGGAAATTCCAGAGACTGCCCAGGACAAACGTCTCCGTTTAGCTAAGAAATACCTCGAAGAAATCGAGAAGGAAGAAAAATCGCGTGCCGAGGACAAAGAAGTCTATGACCATGTGTCACATCGTTTGCAAGAAGAATACCTCGAAAGTGTTGGCAAGCTACGTCGCCAAATCGCCGGCTCAATCGTCGGCTACAGCAAAGACAAAGTTCTTAAGCACAAAAAGCAATATCTTCCTATCACAGCTTTGGCATTGACTTCGGATGGGAAGTTCCTTTTCACAGGCGCTAAAACACAGCATGTCATTAAATGGGACTTGGCTACACTTCGCCCAATGGGTAGTTTCGATGTTCAACCACATACCGAAGATCCAGATCGAGGAATCAGCAGAAGATCGCATGTGATTGCGATGTGCCTGTCGACCGATTCGAAATTCCTAGCTCTCGCCGAAGGTGGCAATAACATTCAAATCTGGTGTCCTCAGGAGTTGAAACACTTGAAAACCTTCAAAGGGCATCGTGATGTAGTGACAGCTTTGGTCTTTAGGAAGGATACACATGAACTATACTCAGGAAGTAAAGATAGATCGGTGAAGATTTGGTCAGTGGACGAGATGGCGTACATAGAGAGTTTGTAGGTGTTATACCTTCCTCCTGAGTTTCCTCGGTTACATTTATTTAAATCTGTTTTTCGTTAGGTTTGGACATCAAGCACATGTGACAGGCATTGACGCTCTGTCCAGGGAGCGTGCCATTACCTCTGGTGGCATCGATTGCAGTCTGAGAATATGGAAAATAACAGAAGAATCCCAATTGATCTACAACGGTCACCGAGGGAGCATAGAAGGTGTTAAGTTTATCAACGATGAGAACTTTGTTTCCTGCGGAAATGATGGGTGAGTTTTATTGTGCAACAATTTCAGGACAAAATTTGAACCTATGATAACTTTTTTACTTAAAGATCGCTTTGTCTTTGGAGTGCACTGAAAAAGAAATCACTTGTCACTCAACCCACAGTCCATGGTTTGCAAACAAACGGTGAAGCCAACTGGATATCGGCCCTGGCTGTTGTGGTAAATACGGATCTGATTGCTTCCGGTAAGAGTTTTTTATTTTAAGAAGTTTCTGTAGGTATTGGATCAAAATTAGTTTAGACTCTTTTGAGAAAGTCGGCAATAAGTTGAACACAATTTTATAGCTTCAAACCAGAAGCTTATAATACCTTCGAACCAGAAGCTTATAATGGCTTCCAGATGACGACGATTGTTGAAGAAATAAGCTTAACACAAAGGTCGCAACATTGACCGTTTGAATTTTAGAATTGTTTAAAATTCTTTTGATTCCGCCGAGGCCCAAATGATGTGTTTCGGTTTAGTAATTTGAGTTCCTAAAAAGCCGTAAATCTTTAAACCAATAGACTGGTTTAAAGAGATTAAACCAGAGAAGTCCCGTTTGCTTAATGATAGTATATTGAGTAAAAGTTCTGAGCAAGATCAAAGTTAAACTCGATGTAACTCGTGGAATGTTAACTCCACTTTATCTCGGTTGATATCGCCCTGAAAAATCAGAGCAACTCCTCGTTACCTTCTAAACTACTTTGACATCTTAAAACTGTCTTCTTTTATAAATATCAAGATTTTTTATCTCTCTTCCATATTTTTAGGTTCCTGTGATGGCTTCATTCGACTTTGGCAAATGAGTGACAATGGCCGTAAACTCACTCAAATCCTTGAAATTCCTGTGCCTGGATTCGTGAATAGTCTAACATTCAGTTCTGATGGCCTCAAACTGATAGCTGGCATAGGTCAGGAGCATCGTTTGGGACGTTGGTGGCGGATAAAAGACTCAAAGAATCAAGTTTTAATTATTGATTTAAAAACAAATACAAGTTGATTTTAAGGAAAAACCCACAAAATTTACTGTTTTTCTTTTTTATTTTGAAAACTTTACTCTTGAGACTAGAAAACATGATACGCCTTACAATATGTGGAATGTTATAAACTAAATTACGCGATGTCCGAACCTCCACCCTCGCCAACAACGTCTGCGATAGTGGCCACCAGCCGTCGACAATGTTCTATTGCACAAGTTGTCGTAACCAGACCCAAATGCATGCAGAAGATCTCATAGCATTTGATCTTTCCGGGAGAGGTCTTGGGGAAGCCGATCTCGGTGAATTGATGGTAGAAGTCGGAGGCCAACAGTCCCGGAGCGTGTTGAGGTTTGGCAGCAGAATGATTGTAGAAATGACTCTGCAAATCGATGGGTTTCATGGCAACTGAATTCTGATCCTCGAACCAGAGGAAGTACGAGTAGTTGAAGGTCTTGTCCTTCCACATGACGGTGGTGTGTCCCTTCTGCAAATAGGAGCGAGTGAATTCCACCATTGACCAAATGCGTGGAATCACTGGGACCATCTTCTCCTCCTTGGTCAGATCGGGAGCGATCATTGTGCCTTTGGTACGATTGATATAGATGAAGTGAACCAGCCCAGGGAACTCCTCCAGATATGATTCTATATTGAGATTTCGTTCGGCTTTGACACTGAGAAACTCGGAGAATTCTAGCAACTTGCCTTCGACGAAGGAAGCAACTTCTGGGATTTGCTCAAGGGCAATGTGGCTGCTGTCGCAACAGGTGCAGGTGAATAGCGATTTGAGGTCTTCCAGAAATGGTGGAATATTCGATTCTATGCGTACGGCAATTTCTTTGTCGTAGTTCTTGAAATATTCGCTAAACATTTTCTTTATATTCTCCCATTTGGAGGCGAATTTTTTGTGACTACTCTCGATCTCGTCGCCGCGCAATTTTGCCTTCTTGAGGGCGTCAAGAGTTTGCTTCACAAAGACTTCCAGATTGTCGAAGGAGGTCTTGATGGCATCAGTGTCTCCCTGGACCTGGACATTGAGGATCTTTTGCAGCACGAAGAAGGTGTCGAATATACTGCTGGCTACCTGCAGATTACAATATTCCACCACAAAGATGACGATCACTCCTTTTTCGAGTTCAGAGCAGTGAGCTATGCAGGGAACGCAGCCAGAAACAGTGCTAGCATGCTCGCCCTCGAGAAAGACCACCACAGTGCGATTAAGCTGCTTAGTCTTCTTGGTCTTTTGAAGGGTTCGACCCAACAGTGAAAGGAATAAAATGTCGGACGCACTCAATCCCTGTGCAGTGCGAGACGAGTACGAGCCAACAAACTTGCTGCTTATGAAGAGCAGAGCGTGCGATCGATTCGAACCCACGTCCTTAAGCTTCTCTGTCGTTACCTCCAGGGTGCGTTTGATGGAGTTCTTTATCTCAGCGTTAATCATCAATTGGGGAATCGCCTCAACATGCATTCCCTGATCGATGCGCGATAACGTCTCGTACGCATCAACCAAACCATCAAATAACTCCTCCTGTACCTTGTCAGCGGCAAATAGATTCGGTCCATAGAGATGCCTGGCCAAAGATATGGCGACGTCACAGTTTCTGCGCATTACTTCAATAGGAACCTGTCCGATTTTAATAAATGAAAATCCTAGAAAATCACCAAAAGTGAAATTCAGATCCTCCTCACATTGAATGCTACTGTACGTATTATCGAATTGACAGAACATAATCCTCTGGGAACTGACCATTGGTGAGAATATTTGCAAAATTATATTCGAATCGATGGGAGTGTCTGGTGCATCGATGAGTCCTTGTTTTTCAGCGATTTCATGAATTTTCTGTGCGAGTTGACTGTTGAATTTTTTAAATACAACATCGTTGGAACTATTGAACACTATAATTCCGTTCATTTTGATGTTATCTTTTATTTTAATGGAGTTAGAAGTTAAGGAGGAGTTTAATTCATGTTTTATTTTTCTTTTCTTCTTCGAGTGATAAGAGAAAATTTATTCACGTAAACAATTTTTTTTTTGTTTGTGCTTGGATTGGATTTGACGTAATTTATGTGACAGGCATGGCATGAGGGTGTGGATTGTGGATGATTCACAATTTTGATTGAGTATTTTTAATGGTGCAGTTACATGTTTTTAAGTTTTAAGTTAACATACAAAAATTCGTAAAATGGTTGACTTATGATAAATTAGTAGTATTATATAAAATGCATCAATCTTGCATGAATTAAAAATACTTTAAAATAATTCTGGTTTAGTTTATACACATATGTTGTAAATATTTCGGTCTTATTTGCTACAATATCTGGAGATTCAGTACTGAATAGCTACAAACGAGGATATGAAAATAAGTAACTTCATTACAGTGTTCATAATAGACTCTTTTGATTTGATTTATTTTCAGATCTTTCTGTTTTCAAGAAGAACAATAGGTGACATTCAAACTTTATATGCTTTTTGAATTTCTGTTTTAACCCAGAATCCTTCCTATGACAAAGAAGTTTCAGATTCTAAAATTTAGAAAGATATTAAAATTTGAATGTGTAGCAATGTCTTTTTTAGGATAAAAGGTGATATTTTCATTTTAATTACGTAAATATTCATGTTTACATTAACACTGTGCATAAGACCATGGTTATTTTCATAACCAATCAATTAAAATTTTTAAGACATTTGAATAGATTTAAGTAATGTGGTAAGGCTTGGGCATCATCATTAGACGCGCAAAGTTGTATAGGTAAAAAGATAAAATTACGTAACTGACCATTAACAACGCCATCCGCTGATTTTTGGATATTTTAACAAAAGACAATAAAATTTCTTTTTTTTTTAAATAATTATAAAAAGTTGTCATTGACATACTTGATATGGACTGCTATTCGTCGTTTCATATTTCCATCGAAAATCCCCCTTAAAATTGATTCCACCTATTTAGGTTTTCTTCTCGTCTGATAGGTTTGGTATTTAAAATAATAATTAAATTTAAATCAATATTTCTAGGTTTTATGTCTGAAATAGCATTTTAAAAAAAACTATGGAAATACATCTTTATAAAGTTTGATAAAGTTAAAAAAACACACACACAGAAATCAAGTTAAAAAAATGTGTCCATACTTTCGCTGAACCTATAGAAGGACTAGTTGTTGAAAGGAATATATAAAATAGAGGTGATGTTCCTTAAAAGAAGGCCATATGTCAATGGTGTCATTGTTTCGTATAAGTTCATAAATGCTAATGTGCAAAAAACCATACAATACCACCGATTATGGGTTGAATTTAATGGATGCAGCGACGTGAATTAGCCACCAAGATCATGTAATTTGACTCTGTTATGTTTTATTATTTATGTGGAACTACAAGTTACGACCGAGGAATCACTCAAAACGTGCCAAAAATTGATTCAAAATAACTCAGGAGAATCACATGCTGTGAATCTGCCAAATGATCACATACTTTATCATAAAATGTTTATCAAAAATGTATCGTTGTATGTGCTCATATAACTTTCGTTACAAACAGACAAAATAATGCCACTGTTTTTCTCAATTTCTGAAGAAAACCATAAAAAGGGTGATTACATTTTAAGAGACTATGTAGATTTTGAATAAAACACAAATTATTTAAGAAATTAATGTCATTTCTGTTTATTATGTCATTAGTATGATTCAATTATGTATGGAACAAAATACTGGGAAAATAGCAACCGTGACCTCGGTAGAACACTTCCATCTGATATGGTCCAAATTTTCGATGACACTATTGAGGTTCTATTTCTTTAATGTGGCGAATGATCACATCCTTCGCTTTGAATTTTCTACTGTATAGACGTACAACTTTTATTTCAAATAACCACAAATAAAGAAGTCTTAAGGTGTTAAATAAGATGATCTTGGTCTAATGGACATCGCCACCAACACAGCGATTGAATTTGTCACTCAAAAGAGCCATTCTTTCGTTAGATGCGTTGCAAGCGGCACCGTTTTGTTGAAACCACATATTATTCACATCCATATCTTGCAATTCGGGCCATAAATACAGAACACCATTCACAAGAAATGCCTGATTAGCCTCATTTTGGAAAAAACTACACCCCGATAGTGACGCAGCCCATAAACCGCTCCAAACAGTCAGTCTTCGTGGTTACATTGGTTACATTCAACAATCACTCCTATCATTCGCACAAATGAGCTAGTTCTACTTAGATATTGATGAATCCACTGGGCTGAAAATGTTCTACTGAAATTAATGAAGATGATTTTCTTCTAAAATTAAACATCCACTGTTGTCTTTTCTTACCACCATTCTAACCATTGACCATAGAGGAAATATATTATCTAGAGTCCCGACCGGTACCCGTCCTACCTGAAACACCCTCAAATTTTATTCGAGGTGAACTCTCTCAAATTCGAGGTAAACTCTCTCAAATTCGCTATCGGTGAATACATGTGAGTGGAGAAAAAAAAACCAAATGGGGGATTGGGCTAAAAAGTAACTTATGGAATTTTTGTGACCTGTAATTTGATATTTTTCAGACCAAAATTCTATATAATGAAGGGGTATAGGTATACAAGTTCACTTCATTAAATAAAAAGTAAGTCAAATTGCAGTGAATGAGGTGCAACAATAATCGATTTATTTTATAGTCTGTCTTTATATTTTAGATAGTGCCATAATGCAGGAAGCAATTTCCCTTAAGTAATTAGCACAGTTTTCACTAAAAAGAAGTTGTAAAATTCATTTTTCTAAAAATATTGCATTCATTTTTCAATTTTTGAATTCAACGGATTTCTTTTTTGAACGGCTGAGTTCACCTCATATTGTTTTTCCCCTAATTGTGCAAACTTCACCAAAAGTCCATAACAACTACATAGAATCTGGATTTTCCCATAAGAAATGCACGGGAGAACTAACACATGCTTATGCTAACGGGCGAAATTCTTTCAATTTAGTTTGTAGGCCGAAAGAGAGCAAACCCATTAAGTCGGGACTCTAGATAATATATTTCCTCTATGCCATTGACGACGATTGAAATGGTGCAATGGCTTAGCTCTGAAAAAAGTTGAAACTTGTAAGCGTGTAAGTGCAAGTTTTCATGCATAATTTTCATCAAACACTAGCGCTAGAGTTGCACTTGTTGGGCACGAAAATGAGTTTAGGTGGAATGCTCTTCAGTCACACTATATAGCGTACGAGCTGCACGAGAATGCAGTGATATTTTCACATCTCCTATAGACTAGATTTGGTCATTCAAATTTGTGCACAATTTTTCTGCGTGTACGCACGATTAAATTGACTTGAACGCCAATTTTCAAAATAAGTCTGAATAACTTTAATGCTTTGCTTCATTGCGTATCTTTCCATGGTTCAAGTGTTATTAGTCTGAAATTAAGAAATGTCTTATGTAATTCAGAAAGAAACAAGTTCAAATTTAGGTGTGGCTTACATTCAACACCGGCTCTTAAAATGTAATCACCCTTACTTTATAAATAAAAGTACATATTAGCCCAGCCTTACCAAAGCTAGAAACAAAATTCAAAAATAGCTATTGTGATTGGTTCAAAGTCCATTAAAAATGTTGTATTGTAACCTGACCACACGACTTTATTTTGATTGATCACATTTTTGACATTTTGACACTTTTATCAAAAATTTATTTTCCGATAAATATTCAACAGATTCACTGCACTCACTCGAATTAACAAGAAAAAGAAAATATACATAACTTATAAGTAATGGGAAAATTAATCGAACAAATCGCCCTGCAAGGACATAAGGGTAGAATTTGGGGTGTTGACTGGCATTTCAAAGGCAATGCATTTGCTTCTTGCGGTGAAGATAAAACAATACGTATCTGGGCACAGAATGGAAGCAATTGGACAACAAAGACTATCCTCTCCGATGGACACCAACGCACAATACGAGAAGTAGCGTGGTCACCTTGTGGACAGTTTTTGGCATCGGCTAGTTTCGATGCCACAACTGCCATTTGGAGTAAAACATCAGGTATGATATAAAATCGTTCTATATCCATGGCACACCTAACTCTTGTTTCGTTTTCTTTTAGGGGAATTCGAATGCAATGCAACTTTGGAAGGCCACGAAAATGAAGTCAAGAGTGTCAGTTGGTCAACGTCAGGCGGTCTCCTTGCCACTTGCAGTCGCGACAAATCCGTGTGGATCTGGGAAGTTGCTGGTGATGATGAATTTGAATGTGCGGCTGTGATGAATTCCCATTCGCAGGATGTGAAGAAAGTCGTCTGGCATCCTTATGAAGAGGTCCTGGCTTCGGCCAGTTATGACAACACTATCAAGCTCTACAAGGAGAACACTTTGGATAGTGACTGGGAATGCACAGCCACTTTGGCATCGCATACTTCAACCGTTTGGAGCATTGCTTTTGACGAATTCGGAAAACGGCTGGCATCGTGTTCGGATGACAAAACTATAAAAATATGGCAATCCTATCCTCCAGGCAATGAAGAGGGCATCCCCACACCTGACAACGAAACAATCTGGAAGTGTGTGTGCACTATTTCAGGTGAACACACGCGGGCAGTGTACGACATAAGTTGGTGCCATAAGACTGGACTTATAGCCACGGCATGTGGTGACGATTCGATTCGCATATTCAAGGAGGACGAAGGTTCGTCCAAGAACGAACCCAATTTCTCCCTGGTAACCGCTGTCGATAAGGCACATTTGCAGGACGTCAATTGTGTGAAGTGGAATCCCGCAGTACCTGGACAACTTATGTCGTGTAGCGATGATGGGAACATAAAGATTTGGAATTTTGTTGAATAGATGGAGAATTTGTCGAAGCGAGAGAGCGAAATATATTTTTATTGAAAAAGACGCAAGTTTTTTTATTTATTTACTAAGAAAAGGATCGTGTAGGGTTTGATATAATTTCTTAGCCTTTCGTGGACCCAGACCAGTCACAAGGGCCAATCTATCCTCACTGGCATTGATTATATTCTCGAGGTTGCCAAAGTTCTGAAGCAGCGATACGGCATCGGTTTTATTCACTGGTTTTATGTTTGTTAAAGCTGTTACGAGCTGTAAACGGAGATCACTTAGTCTTGGTTGATTTTGCAATGTTTTACACTTACCTTCATGTGTGGATCCGATTCAACACGTTCCATAATCATGTCCGGAGGTTTGTTCTCAAAGAGTTTGTACGTTTCAATGATGCGACCAGCTTCGTCGGCGTTCCACGCCAACATAAGTGTTAAATCTGCCAGCAAACTTATTCTAGTCAAGCTCTTGAGAGCCTTGTGCGGTTCCTAGAACGACCAAGATCATTTGTTATTGCAAAATATTGTATGAAATAAGTTCGAATCTCTACTTACTGGAGCATCAACTTGGACAAGCAAAACTCTCAGTTCAAATCGTTTTCCCAGATCCTTAAGACGTCCAACAATGTACTCGGGATTGAGATTGTGGTATTTAAGTGAAAGATACAAAATGCAGGAAGTTTTACCAACAATGTAGTCGGGAACGATATCTCGAAATTCGTAGGCACAATTTAGAATTGACTTCAGCACAGGATTACCTCTTTGTTTGGGATGAACTTGAATGGCATGGGAATTAAATGGTCCTTGAAGTTTCTGTTTTTCTTCAGATGTGGCAGCGGTACTATCTTGACTTGGAGTGGTTCCTATGCTGGAGGAGTTCGCTTCGGCAGGGATTGTTGTTTGAATTTTTGGTATTTTTGGAGCCGACGGAATGTCGATGTTGGCCAGAACATCGTCGATGGAATCATCGAAATCATCATCATCCATGTTATTTTCTTTTATGAAGTTTTAATTCGGTTTTCGATTTCAATATGAGGAATAACAGAATTTGAATTTTATAAGACATAAACCAAAACAAATAATTTGACATCTTATTTGTCACAATTCTCAGCTAATGGCATCGTTCAGAGATAATTATAATGCAGCATTTACATGAGACAAATAACTTGCTTTCATTAATATTTTGAAGGAAAGAAAGGTTTGATACACAATAACTAGTTTTAAGAAAAAGATAATTTATAAAATGTTACATTCTAGAAAATGAATATTTTCATTTACATTATCTGTATTTAACATTTTCTATAATAAACACGAGTTCTTTTAGATTATGAGCATTTCCACCTATTTCTATCGTCCTTGAAAAAAATTTCGAGAAAATATTCATCTGGTAGTTTGATGACTGTGGTTTTGTTTAATATGTTTAAATTATTTGCTTCGAACTGATAAGGAAAAAAGCTAACTTCTATTCAAACTTGAAAGCAGTCTTTCTAATGATGAATTATTTAATTTTCATATTCAAAAGCCCATCAAAAGAAAAACAAATTAATCTTAATACAAATTTGACTTCAATAATTGTCCCATTGATGTGCTTATTATGACAGAATGCATGAGTTATTATTTTTGTTAAAGATGAAATAATTTTTTAAGATGTTGTATAGACCTTATACTTCAGGAGACCCCAAATAAAAATAGTCTTAAGGTGTTTAATCATAAATAAATGTGGAAATAATAACTTTTCTGAAATTGGGTTTAAACGTCTTAACCGGGCCCTAATAGTAAATTAGTTGGAAATTAATAAATATAAGCGGAGAGTGTATTTCTATAGAATTTACGAACGAATAAATTGGTCAAAAATAACATTACCGGTGTTATTTTGGGTCTCAATATAAAGTACATGGTAAAACACATGAAAGATTTTATTTTTTCAAGTGAACGTCATTTAAAGTTACAAGCATTCATTCTTTTCAGGTAATTTTTGACCACTTTTTGATACATATAGAGCAATATCTCAGCCATAACTTGATGAATGTTGGTTTTTAAGTGCTCAAGAGTTAAAGGTATATCTGCATAGACACAGTCTTTCGCGTAGCGCCAAACAAAAATTTCAGCGGTGTCAAATCGCATGATCTTAGTGGCCAGTTGATATCTACATGACGACAAATTACGCGACCAGGAAATGTCTCTTGCAATAAAGTCATATTCGCTAGATTTGTGTGGCATGGAGCACCGTCTTGTTGAAACCATATGTTCTCCAAGTTGCCTTTTTCAATAGCAAACACAAAAAGTCGGTTATCATATGACCATTAATTAATTTCCGAATCCCAGTCTCTTTAAATTTCTTCACAATTTTGCCAATTGCTTGCGTAGTTGCACGATTATAAGCCTAGTACATACTTATGAACCATCTCGTGAACCCATACAAATTTCGGTTTTTGGTTCACCCGTGAACTTGCTCGTGAAGCTGAGTGGAGAACAAAGTGGAGAGTTTTCGTTCACGGGCAATTCACGTGCAAAATGTACGGGAACTGTTGGTGAAGCTTTGACATTTGGTTTGTTCATGTTCACAACGTGTACTCACAAGTGTGTACCAGTGAGCAATGTCAAAAGTTCACTTTCTCCACTTGCGAACGTTCACTTCACGAGGAAGTATGTACTAGGCTATATTGTAAACCATAATCTCCGTACCCGTGGCATGATGGTTAGTGCGTTGGACTGTCGAAATGATATGACACAATGGCGATCTGAGAACCGCGGTTTCATGCGGTTCAATGACGATTCCTTGCCAAATGCCATAATCGGCGAACAAACGGGACCAAGTCCCGTGTTAGTGACGAAGGTTGAGCTTCAGTTCATCTTCAATTCAATAAAAAATAAAAAGTCAGCAGAAGTACAGAACGGCCCGAAAGGTTGAGGTTATTAGAATTCTCTTGCAGCGTGATTTCGACAAGATTCAGCGATATTGCGACGACTGGAAACTGAAAATAAATGTCCAGAAGTCAGAGCAAAAGTGTAGTGAAGTACCTCGGTATCTGGTTAGATCAGTATTTATATTTCGACAGACATATAAATGCTGCTCTGACCAGGGCCAGAGGAGCCTTCGCTCTGACAAAACGGCTGTTTTTTAGCAGTCGGCATGACCCCAGAGTGAAGGTAATTTGCTACATGGCCCTCATACGGCCAATGATCGTTTATGGTTGTCCTGTGTGGTTCAACGTTGCCCCTTCCCAGATGGAGAAGTTTCGGGTGTTCGAGCGGCAGTGTTTACGACGCTGTACCGGCTTATATCGAACAGCCGAATCTTCTTATGTGCATTACTATTCAAACGAGGTCCTATACAACGGGGCTCGAATCAACAGAATTGACAACTTCGTGATAAAACTCGTTCGAGGTCACATTGCAAGAGCTATGTCTTCGACCAACAATTTAATTTTCGGGGCGTTCTATCCGAACGACGAGTATTTTGAGAGTGCACGCTTGAGCGGCTTCATTCCCCCAGACGCATTCGTCTAATAGATGCGGTCTAATACAGGATAGATTGGCAGTTCCGTTAATCTACCACGTTAGACGAAGAACCGTGGATAGGCGACTCCTGTACAATCGGGACGACATGGCACAAGGCGGAGCGGAGCTCCTTCGGTTCAGTAGGGCTGTGTCCGAACGGGACCGAACTGATAGGGTGAAGCAGGAGAACCAGTTTTGGTGGCTTCAATCGGCACTTGATAGTGGGTGGTCGGGATGGGGTTTTAAGCCTTGGCCGTCTTCCATACTTGTTTTATAGTTTAAGGGTTTAGTTTTAAGTAGAATAGGCATGGTGGCACGAAAAAAAATACAAAAAAAAACAAAAAATATTAAAAAAATAGAATAAAAAAAACATTAAAAAAAACAAAAAAAAAACAAATAAAAAAATAAATAAAAAAAAGACAACAAAATATGAAAAACAAAAATGTTAGAAAGTTAGATTTGCTGCTGTGGTTGTTCTACCAGTAGTTTTAAGTAGTTTATGTATATAGAATAGGTAGTTTAAGTTAGTTTTTAAGTTTTATTTAAGGACCTAATTTTAAGTAGCTTGTAAGTAAAAATGAAAAAGGATATTGATATTAGTTTTTTTTTTCAAATTTTCTAATAAATACAAAAATAAATAAAATTTAAATGAAGTAAAATAGATCTTAGGGCCGAAAGACATTGGTTTTAAGTGTTGTAGTTTAACTTAGAGTGTCCGTATGGGACCATTAAGTTAGTTGTAAGTTATGGATAATTAGGCTAGTTTTATGAATTTTTGTCTAGCTTTAAGATAGGTTTAAGAATGAATTAATAAAAAATAAATTATAAAAAAAAAAAAGTGCGTTGGACTGTCATGCGAGAGGTCTTGGGTTCGATCCCTGCCTGTGCCACTTGAAGTTAAATGAGTCCTGTTTTTATATTAAAAGTTGATACATTTGAACATTTGCTAAAACAAATGGTTCTAAACAGATGGCGCTTTCTTTGATAAACGAATATTTTTTATTGATACTAAATTTTTCAGAATAATAACCAATAGTACAACTTTATTTTTATTTTTTTTACAATTAAAAATACAAAATAATAAAAAAGCGTTAGAGAGTTAGAATTACTCGTATGATTTGAATTTTGTATCAGTATCTTTTTTTAAGGACTTGAGAAGATACTTTCTAGATTTTATTCTAATAGGTAGTGGTGGAAACGATCATACATTAGTTGAAATAAATTGAAAATAAGTTCTATAAGGAAACATAAAAGCTCGATTTGAGTGACGTTTTCTTTTGTATGTTGGACACTATTCTATAAGTCATAAAGTTTCAAACATACCAACGTTTAAGAATGAAAACCTCTAAAATTACTTCTGGTACTCGAAAAATTCAAATCTCTATCCGCGGCAGTATTTCACTTTTTTTGTATGTTTACTATCCTACGGATATCTTTTCCAAAAAAATGTAATTTTTTGCTGTTGTATTTTCATTTTAGAAATAAAGTGTAGCTTCCAGGCTATAATTTACAACAAAGAACGTACCCGGAACTCTCCGAAGACAACTATACAACAACTTACATGTATTTATGAATAAACTACAAAATGTTTACCATTTTGATGAAATGTTTTAAAAATTTCAATGCGTTGTTGAAAAGCGTCAAATGTCAAAAGACAAGAGCTTCAAAAATAATAACTAAAGAAATAGCGGTTTGAATTAAAAAAAAATCCATTTAAAGAAAAAAGAAAAACCTTTTTTCATACAGTTAAAATACTTCTCAAGTTTTTTGACTTTTCTCATTTATAAATGATTATTTGAACCTTTTGTTTTAATTATTGAATTTCTAACCAAATTAATATTAATTTAGTTTTGTTTTACCTTGATATTTAAAAACAATATGCATTCTACTCATATTGTTAAGTTCTTTGCAACTTTTTACAACTTTTTAAATGTCTTAACAAAAAAAGACACATATATTTTATGTTTGAATTATAATGACATTTATTTAATTACACCAATTATTAATTAATTAATTGAACAAAGTTAAACAATTATCGTAACATATTGTTAAGAAATTCTTCTGCTTACTTACATATTAAAAAAAAGTTTCTTGAATATAAAATATCCAAACAATTCATTTACGAGTATCTTTAAACTCAAAATAAATGGTTTAAGAAATAAAACTCTTAGATCATCACTTTTCTATATAAGATCATTATTTCCCACACAAAATTATGACTACGTCCATGAATCTCCTTTTACAGAAAAAACACATTTTGGCAAACAATCAATTTCTTGACAAAAAAAACTCCAAAAACAAACCGAAATGAAAAGAAAACTCCCACGGTTAACTAAATTATATTTTCACATTCAATCAAGTCCAACAATATATTTTTTTTAAAGTACAACAACTTAACATTTACCTAAAAGTAATTCCGTCGCATTTATGAACGTCATTAATAAACTACAAGTTTAATATATCCGTTTTTATTTACGACCAGCAGCGCGTTAGCTCTTCGTATGCTTAAATGCCCTTAACCTTAGCCTTATTTTGGTCTTGATATTTCTTTTTAACTGAAATGGTACATTAAAAGCAAATAATGGCGTTAGTGTCTATTATTTTTAACTGCACTCAAGCCACTCACTTGTAATAAGAGTATCCGGATCTTCCTCCTCATCGGTGTGCTTAACCTTCTTGCGAAGCTTTTTCAAATAAGCCATTTTGTATTCTTCACTGGGTTTTCCTCCCAAGCCATAGCTCACTTCATAAACCGTTAAAGGAATAACAGTCGAAGAAACTGCAATGAGATCTTAAAAGGAAAAACAAAAAATCCTCAAGCCTGTTGACTGAAACTTTTTAAAATTATAAATTTCTAACACCTCACACACCTGGTTCGTATTTGTCTTGTTCGTTTTTCTTGTAAAGCATTGGGGTAGCCAAAGCTGATCCCACCAAGAGCCCAAGGACTAAAAATGCACACGGATTTTTCATTTTATTTTGCACAAAAAATACAAATGGACACAATTTTTTTTTTAAAATTAAATGAAATTTAAATCATTTATTCTCCGCACCGCGATCACAAATAAAATAAAAACTTGTACTCACGTAACGACTCGAAATTGCAAACTAAATGAAAACCAGGTCTACAGAGGCATTTGGTTACCTTGGCGGATTACAAGTGTGCCATTCCATACGATATACCAACAAAAAGTTAATAGCACTTTGAGTAGTTAACTTTTAGTTTAACTCGTATATTTTGTTGATCAAGTTGAAGAAATCCAACAAATTGGAGTGATGGTAAATTTAAGCTTTTAAAGCCCGCCATGCGATGTCGACTTGTACACAAAACAGATACACACATTTTTTGGTCGAAAAGTCTTAAAGTCGAGTACGATTTATTGAATTGATGAATTCGTAATTCATGAAACCGAGACGCTATCACCATTACCACCGTCGCCGACGATAAAGCCATCAATAGATGTTGTATCTTCTTCTAGTGTATCATAAAAAAGTCATTATCATTATAATTAAGATCTTCTCTTAGCTCTTTGATACTTTTTTTTATTTTGTTTCAAGTTGCACATTCTTTTTTTTCGGTTGATACAATCTAAAATGAAAGCGAAATGAAAGCTTATATTAGGCTTTGTATTCAGATTAAGCCAAGATTTTTCAATGTGAATGGCTTTTTAAAAGAATGCTGTGCGGGCTATGGCTGGGCTATGGGGCGTATGACTAACACATAATTGGGCTATTTAAGTATGCTATTATACATTAAATGCCCTAAAGAGTTTTATTATTATGTATCTGTATTTTCATTATTTGTGTATGTCGAAAGATCCAAAGAATTTGGATACACTGAAAAGAAATCTTCGAGATTTGGAGATTTTTGTCTTTGTTTCCAATCAACGAATAACGTCAGATTTCTGAGATACAACCTTTGATAGCTCGAAAAAACGTATATTAGGTTTTTTGAGGCAATTTAAATTCGTGAAGCAGTTGTTTTTAAGTAACACTTGTTTGATTTTTGAGATCTACAATTCCTTACTTCAATAGTTAGTTTAAGTATTTTGGATCGCATAATCATCGCATACAAATTGTTAAAGCCCACTACAAAAATAGTGATTCTTCCTTAGCCATAACTACGAAAGCAATTGTGCAAAATTGTGAAAAAAATTGAAGAGACTGGATTGTTGATTTTAAAATTCACTGTGTGTTTTTGGCACCGTCTTGCTTAAACAAATTATCAATAATGCCCATACATACCTTACTAAAAACATAACGTCCACCACCAACCTTCAGCGAAGAAGTCAATTGCATTAATCAATGACTTTAACATCATGAAGAATACACCATACAATTATTTTATGTGGATAAATTGCGGTTTTCTGCATTAAAGCTTTAAAGCTGCTTAAGTTTAGCGAAAAGATATACAAAAAAGGCGGGGATGCGACCCACACTGATAACTTCCCATCCCGTCTGTCGATTTGTCTTGCTTAAAAGTTTGTCTATATGTACTTGTATCAATTTTTACCAAATTTGCGTACTATTTTTTGTAGATTTTATTTTTTATGACAAAACGGACTGTTGGATTTTTATATAAAAATTACTGAATATCGAAAACAAAATTTTCTTTGAAATAAAATAAGTTTAAAGCCAATATTTTTAATTTTTAAAAAGCTATTTGAGTCGAAAGTAAATTTTTACAAAGTTTTAGTATTGTTTTTTTTTTAGAGTTTTATTTTTGTAAAAAAAACTGTCAATTCGATTTTTTTCAACATTTTGAAGAATGTTGAAAACAATATTTCTTATAAGATAAAATTAGTTTGAAGCCAATATTTCAAATTTTTTAAAAGATATTTAAGTTGAAAATCAATGTTTACCAACTTTTGTTAAATTTTTTTTTGGTTTTTAATTTTTTGTACAAAAACTGTCAATTCGTTTTTTTTTTTAATTTTACTGAATGTTAACGACAATATTTTTTGAAAGAAAAAAGTAGTTTAAAGCCAATATCTACAATTTTTAAAAAGATATTTGTGTCGAAAATCAATTTTTACCAACTTTTATACATTTTTTTAGGTTTTTATTTTTTGTAAAAAAAACTGTCAATTCGATTTTCTCAAAATTTTATCAGATGTCAAAAATATTATTCTTCGTTGCACAAAAATTTTTTGGAGATGAAATCATATTTTGGTCTTAAAATTTTGCAGGTGACACATTTTTTCAGTTTTTTTGATTTATAAAAAAACCGTTAAATGGAATTTTTACAAAAAATGTACTTGTTTGGTATCACGTTACAGTTTATTATATCAAATTTAATTCAAGTCTCTAGCGTTCGTAAGATATTTAGGTTTAACCAAAATTTTCACCTTTTTTCTAACTGCTATGGTAAAAAAAACACCCACGCAATTTTCTTAAGAGCCCTTTCTGCATCTTTCTGCCTTATTATCTTTATAACAAAATTTATTTGAAATCGATATCTCTTCTGGTTCTTGAGCTATGGACAAGGAAAAAAACGTCGCGAACGTACGGACGTTCGAACGTACGCACACGCACCCACAGACATTTTTCTAAAAATCTTTTATTTCGACTCTAGGGACCTTGAAACGTCGAGAAATGTGAAAATGTTCAAGTTGACAAATCGGACCCATTACAATAACTTCCTATTTGAAGTTAAAAACAATCTAATAGAAAAATTATGACATGAGATTGCAATTCAGTGCAGCAAATACATTTAGAAAAGTACACACAACACTAGACATTAGAGAAAAAAAACTTAATTTTGTTTACCAGTGCTATTTAATGGGTAACATTTTAATCAAAACATTAATGCATGGAATTCGAAGTAATTTATATTTGAAAACACAAGTTCGTTAAACCCGATTTTCCATACGTCAAAAACATGCATTACGACGAAAACTGTTAAATATTCTCTCTGAAATTTTTTAATTTTTACTACAAGTTGATTGAATAGGGATAGAACGCAAGCCTCTAGGATGATAGTCCTACGTACAATCCATCATGATACCTTATGTTGACGAAAATCCAGTTTTGTCAATTGCGCAATCTTTGAAATACACCGTATTTTGCAAAAGGATCTTTTTAAAGCTTATTTAACAAAAGAACTCAAGATTCACCATCAGAAATCGCCAGAAAAGCTGTGTCTTTTTCTGGTGAATTATCCTATTTGTGGCTCGGATAATCCAATCCTTTCAATCCTCAGCGTGTTACACGCGTGTTACGTGTATACTAGCAAAAACAATTTTAATTTTTTTAATTATTTATGTAAAGTTCTATTAAACTGGCAACTGTTGTTAATATCATGCTAAACATTTCAAATAAACACCATTTTATGTTTTTGACTGTATGATTTGACATTGACAGTTTGTCATTGTTTAAGGGAGCGTTCACACTGAATGCTTCGAATATTCCAAGTCCCTATTTAAATTTGAAAATCATAGCATTATCAGAGAAAATTGTATCTTTTGAAATAAAAATTCAAGAAACCGTTTGTTTACACAACAAAACTAAAAAAGAAACTACGGTAAAACAAAATTCGATACATTTTCGTGACTACGAACGAAAACATAAGAAAAGAAACAATCAACATGCAAAATAAGAGAACTATAGTATAAAGTAGAAAAGTGAAACTATTTCCAAATAGTTATGCACATGCAACAGAATAACAAACCGTATAGAGTTAGTATTCATATTGCATTTGCTTTAGAATAAAATGTTTGAGAAACTTTTTGATTTTGTAAAATTTCGCATGATCATATATCAACTATTGCTATAGACAGCATTCCACAACATTTCAACAAAACTCAAACACATCGCCCGCGTTGCAACAGCCTCCCTCTAACTCTTTTATGATCAGCGACGGCCGCGCAAATTATCTCGCGTTAAACAAAAAAATTGGTACACTACCTAATCGTGACGTGTTGTAGCTGTGCTCATTGCGCGCACAAAGTACCTACCTATATTTTCAACTTACAAAGCTTTGAAAACAATAACAGACCCACTCACTTCAGCTCAGCTTCAGCCTCACCTTACTTACCAGAGAACCAGATTAGATCACAATTACAATATTATTGCAATACTGACTGACTGTGGCTGACTTCAGTACAAAGTTTAAAACTTTCAGTTTCATTTGAGCAACGAAATGGAACAATTTCCCGGTTTTATAGTTGAGCGCGGAGTCGCCTTCGACAAGCGACAAGCGACAACGACAACCTTCAGACTGGAAAACTTGATCATAACATAAAACAACTGTTAGATGAAAATATCTTTCTTAAAATATGACACTTGAGTGGGGGCTATAAGAGTATAACTTGTTAAAGGAGTAAGTTATTTCTGTGCAATGGAATCTGAAGGCAAACAATGCAGAATTTGTCAGGTTTGTAATGGCTAAGTTGTAAATTGTTATGCAAAGTATTTATGTTATGTAGCAGTTTGTATTTAAATAAACATAAACCTAAAAGAAACAAAATATATTATTTTATTTAAATATATTATCCAGATATGTAAACTTCTTAAATATTTCAGGATTATAGTCCCTTGAAATATATATCAATGTGTATTATAAAGGGTTTCTTTTTGAAAGTATAGAACTATGAAATGGAAATAAATTGACATAAAGTTTGCTTTATTCAAAAGAAAATCTTCTGGCGATATAATTTAACTGTGATTTCTGGCATATGGCCGTCACGACTAGATCGAAGGTAGTCCTATTTGGAAGTCCAATTTTCAATGACTTTTTCTAACATTTGGGGTCAAATTTATATCGGCAACAACGTGACGAATGTTGTGCTCCAAGTGGTTATGTGACTTCACATATCCTCACAGAAAATAGTCAAGCATCATTAAATCTAACTTCCTAGAGCCCAAATCAAGGGTCGTGGTTACCAAACGTTACAATCCGTGTGACATGTTGCGCCGCGCCGTCTTGTTGAAACCGCAGCTCCTTTCTCAAATCAATTTCAAAATATCATAACGCCTATATTACTTATTGTCTTATCGCCTAAAATATGTGAAGTGTTTCAACATTTGGGCATTCTGACAACATGTTTGTTTATTTTGGGCACTAAGACGATTTGAGTTTAAAATTGTATTAATTAAATAAAATATTATATCGCTCAAAGACGTCAATAGATTGGGTGGTGCAACAGTCCGTTGAGAACTAGGGCCTCGTGACATACAGCTCTCAACCACTGATGTGTGCCAGTAATGTTGTGAGGAATGGAGGGGACCTACAGTTTATACGCCGAATCCAAAAGGCTTATTTGAAAAAGTACTTTTTCATGACAAGAGTTACTCTTGGAGAATTTGTCAATTCCTCGTAGAGGCAGTACCCGTGAAAAGACCTTAAAATGGCATAGCCAGGGATCGAACCCAAGACCTCTGGCATGAAAGTCAAACGCACTAACCATCATGCCACGGGTACTACGTCAATAGAGCGTAACATAAATATTTGGCCTTATTTCACTTTCAAAAAGCGAAATAAGGCCAATTTTTAAAGTGAAATCATATATTCAGCCCAGACAAGGAGCGCAGATAGACAGCATGCCCCCCCCCTACACACCTCCCTGTTTATAAACGTCTCAAAGCCCAATTAATCAAAATGTTTGCAAAAAAAGAAATTTTGGGCGTTACGAAATTTAGAGTTAAATTGGGTGTTATGTTATGATATTTGTATGACGTTTCTCTTTTTGGGCTTTAAGTCATTTTATGATTTCGGTTATATGTCGTTTGGTGATAAGACATATGTACATACATACGAAACGTTAGAAATCATAATGATCATTAAGCCCAAAACAAATGTCACAAAGCGCAACCTCTATGTCATAAAACCCAATATAAAAATTAAAAATTCTCTTTGGCAAAATGACAACCAAAAATGTGGGTGTTTTTTATTTGAAATTTGTTTGGGCGTTACGATATATGCTTTGGAATTTTTATCGATTTATTTGTATTTTTTGGGCTTTGTGACCAATATTGGACATTATGGCATTTTAGAATTTGTGTGTTATAGTTTTGGCACAAAAGATTAACGCCAATTTTAACAATTTAAGTGCGTTTTTGAAGTTTGAATGGAAAAATTATGGAGGGGCCAGTTACAGATATCATTGGTTTTCATCATTGAAAATATTCATTAGACATTTTTTCACAGGTTGGTTAAAGCTGTCATAGAACACAAACTTTCTGATTGCAATAAATCATTTGAGATTAGAGTTGAGATCATTGAACAGGGAACGCTTTTAGTGAAACAATTCTGTTCCGAAATGTAAAATCATCTGTTCATTGAAAACCATTTCATCATTGAAAAATTAAAAATGAACTAAGAGAAAATGTCCGGCTTAAATAAAGTATTTTTTTACTAAAAATATCATACGACTCATTACCTTTATTTCAATACCAAAAATAACAAAGTTAACTCTATTAATCGCAGTTTGCAGTTTATAGTTTATTCAGTTAAACCCATCAGTAAAATGTTTGTTTTACATACATTTTTGAACATGATAGAGCTTTAATTTCAGAATAAAAAAGAGGCTGGGATGCGACCCACACTGATAACTTCCCATCCCGTCTGTCGATTTGTCTTGCTTAAAAGTTTGTCTATATGTACTCGTATCAATTTTTAGATTTTATTTTTTATGAAAAAACGGATTGTAGGATTATTATATAAAAATTACTGAATATTGAAAACAATAATTTCTGTGAAATAAAATAAGTTTGAAGCCAATATTTTTATTTTTTGAAAAGCTATTTGAGCCGAAAGTAAATTTTTACCAAGTTTTACTATTGTTTTTTTTTTAGAGTTTTATTTTTTGCAAAAAAACTGTCAATTCGAGTTTTTTAAAAATTTTACAAAATGTTGAAAACAATATTTTTTATAAAAAAAATTAGTTAGAAGCTATTATCTCAAAGTTTTCAAAAGATATTTGAGTCGAAAATCATTTTTTAACAAGTTTTGTTAATTTTTGTGTAGGTTTTTATTTTTTGTAAAAAAACTGTCAATTCGACTTTTCTCAAAATTTTTTCAAAATGTTGAAAACAATATTTCTTAAAAGATAGATAAGATAGAATAAGATTGAAGCCTAAATTTTAAGTTTTTGAAAAGATATTTGAATCGATATTCAATTTTTACGAACTTTGAGTAATGCTTTTTTAGATTTTTATTTTTTATAAAAAAAAACTGTCAATTCGATTTTTCTCAAAATTTTATTTAATGTCAAAAACATTATTCTTCCTTACACAAAATTGTTTTAGAGATGAAATCATATTTCAGTCGTAAAATTTTGGAGATGACAATTTTTTTTTTTTCAGTTTAATTGATTTATAAAAAAAACCGTTAAGTTGATTTTTTTTCAAAAGATATACCTGTTTGGTATCACGTTACAGTATGTTATATAAAATTTAATTCAAGTCTCTAGCGTTTTTGGTTCGTAAGATATTTAGGGTTAACCAAAATTTTCACCTTTTTTTCAAAATGCTATGGTAAAAAAACCACGCACGCAATTTTCTTGAGAGCCCTTTCTGCATCTTTCTGCCTTATTATCTGTATAACAAAATTTATTTGAAATTGATATCTCTTCTGGTTCTTGAGCTATGGACAAGGAAAAAAACGTCGCGAATGTACGGACGTACGAACGTACGTACACACGCAAGAACAGACATCTTTCTAAAATTCTTTTATTTCGACTCTAGGGACCTTGAAACGTCGAGAAATGTCAAAATTTTCAATTTGACAAATCGGACCAATTACAACAACTTCCTATGGGATTTTAAAAATGAATGCAATACGATGTTAAGTATTTTTTTCAAAAATAAAAAAATTATTTCGTAAATACGTTTCAAGAATTTAAATCATGAAATTTAATTTTTACTGAAGGTCTGACTTAATAAAATTCCACTTCGTTTTACTGATGGCGTTCAATTTTGTACTGTTCAGATAATAGCTATAATTTAATGATTTAAATTTCATGATTGCTATCAGTAAACCATTTCAGATTCTAGTTGTTTCAATTGTTACGGATGGGTTTAACTGATAGCTACTACCCGGCCCCTAACTGACATTTTTTACTTTTCATATGCCAAAAGATTACAGCTTTTATTGTGAGAGCTGCGGAGCTATAGAGCTATGTATACCTTCTAGAGAGTTATTTAAAAAAATTCTTCAACAATTACAATTTTTTTTAAGTAGGTTAAGTTTAATTAGAAGAGCCTAAGTCTAAGTACTGAGATTTAAGTTTTCAAATTAAAATTTAAAAAAACTTAAGACATTCTTACCCATGAATTATTCTGGTCTGTCTCTGTTATGCTTTAATCATTGAGTACGCACTTCAGCCTGAAAATGTTTGTTCAGTAATTCTACTTCACAAATAACTTGGTACTTAATTAAATCCGCTAAAATATTGACAGTTTCAAGTATCAGTATCACAGTACTAAATTTGAAGTACAAGTACGGTTACTTACATATGTTTTAGCTCTGTGAGCTTTTCCCTTCATTTTCATAAACAATAAAACAATTTCCAATCATTGTTTAAGTATACATTTATTGCATTGTTTCTGCCTTCTGTGCTTACACAATAGTTTAACAAACACCATATTTCCATCTTTTCCTTGCTTCTTTTTTCTTTATAATATTACTTTTCTTATATTGTATACTTTTATGAAAAAAAGCATAAAAATAAAATATTAATCAAACTTAATGTTTGTTTCAATTCACTACTACATAGTTTATCCATTTAGTTTAATTGTTTTTTTGTTTAAATATTTTTTGTTTATGTAATTTATATTTCAAAGTTTTTTGTTTTAATTTAAGTTTTTGTTGTATTTAAATTTTTTATTTTAAGTATATGTACGCTCAATATACATTTTGGTTATGTATACATATATAAATTTTTTTTCCTCATATATATATATTTTTGTTTTTTTTTATTTTATTTATTTTTCTTTAACAAACTATTTACACATTTATAAAAACTTATGTTGAAAATATTAACAAAAACAACATAAACTTCTACATGTTAACTTTTATACTCAAACAATTCCACTTCACGTTTCATATTTTGTGTTTGTGCCTTAAAATTTTGTTTCTTGTTTTTCTTAAATATTGTTTTGAAATTTTATTTTAAATTGGTTTTATTATTCATGCTTTTTGTTGTTCACTTTTGGTTGAAGTTCTTTTTTTGAAGTTTAATTATATTTATTTTTCATTGGGCAGTGTTTTTGTTTATTTTTTTTACAATTATGTTTAAAAATTTAAATTGTTAATTTTGGTTTTTCAAATTTAATTCCGTTTAAAGCATTTTATTGTTTGTTTTTTTTTTTTTATATTTATGTTTTACTTTATTTTTATTTAAAATTTCACATTTATAATAAATATATATTATCTATATCTCCTTTTGATAAAAATAAAATTTTTACCTACAGTAAATTTGAAAATAATTTCTTTTAACTACACATATTTCTTTTTGTAACAAAAACTTAAAAAACATTATAATAATTACTAGTTCGCATAAAAATATACTCATATTAATAAAAAAGTGTTTTTTTTTTATTTTTATATCTTTATAATGTTTTGTTTTTATTTGTATAACAAATTAGTGTGTTATTTGCACTAAAAAATAAGCGTTTTATCTTCTTTCTTATAACTTTGTTTATAATTGAAATTTATAAATGTTTAACTTTTTCTTGTGTTTTTTTTTTGTGTTTTGTTTTTCAAATTAAGATTAAATAAAAATAAAGCAAATGAAAATAAAATACAACATAGCAACTAAATTTATAATTAAAGTTTTAGTTTGTATCTAACATTTGTTTTTGAAAACTAAGCTTACATTCGATATAATAGGGGGAGATAGAGAGAGGACACAAATACCAACGTAACATTTAACATTTAATGTTTTTTTTTTATTTTATGTTTATTTTATTCGTATTAATTATTTGTTTGTATTTAATTGTATTCTAATTATTATTTTGACTTTATTGTTCTCTTATCGAGAACAATATTATCGAGTTTTGTTTTTTTTTTCTTATACTCGTGGGATTTAGATTTATATATATTTAACTCTACACACATAATTAGTATATTTTGTTTTAAATATTTATATTTATGTTGGCTTTGCTTAATTTGTTGTTGCTTTTATGTTGCGAAAGCAAAAATAAAATAATAATTTTGTTGTAGTTTTTTTTTTTGTTTCATTGGCAAGATTTGGATGTTTGAGAAGGTTAGGTTGAAGGATTTAAAGTAAGATGGTCTACCAATAGCAAGGAATCACTTTTTATTTATTAAAAACATTTATTGAAGAATTATGCATAAATGTGGTGAAAATTTACAAAATGGATAATGTTGTTAAAATAATAGTAGATTTCTGGTATATTTTTGGAAAATGTATGTGTAAGTAGACTCTCTATTTTACTTAATCCCTATAGAACTTATGAAGGTAGTCAATTATAAAAAAATCCCTTTTAATTCCTAAAATGCTTCAATTCAGTATCAATGTCTAAAGTACTATCAGTTCCTTTTGTAACTACCTAACATTAAAATGACAGCCCTGATCAGTACTTACTACAAAAACAGTTACCAGTCAATAATTTAAAAGTAGTAGTTTAAAGATACCAACAACATTTGTATGGTGCTAAATCAGTTTTGGAGCATTGGAATAGACCCTGTTTTTCACAGGGCCCCAAACGACAAAGTCAGAAAATTTGTCTTGCAAAACGGCGAATAGTGACTGCGTATGTCCTCCTGTTAAGGGATATAGGATTGGTAGTGAAAAAATTCAATTGAAAGCATCACAATCGATGGCTTCCGTTGATTTCTTACACGGTTTCTCTACACCGATATTCCGCAAGTTGTTTCATAATTTGTTGCAAGATGTCAAGTTACCGAGTTTTTTGTCGTTTCTTTTTGCCTTTTATAATCATTTCGACAACTTCTTTGCAATAAGGTTTGTGTACAACTTCAAACCTGTACCGCCTACAAAATTGTCCCGAACATGATATCATAGCAGTAAAGTTACGGCTCCCGGAAATTACGCCAGAATTTGTTTTGGAAAAAACGCCAGAAAATGTTTTCTGCTTCAAATTGGAAAAAGAACCAGAATTTTTTGTGGAAAATAAGCCAGAAACATTGGAAATTGTGCCAGACAGAAATGGAAAAAAACCAGAAACCAAAATGGAAATTGGGCCAGAAAACCAATTGATATATTCTGGCCTAATTTCCTAATATCAATTTGGAAAAAAAGCCAAAAAATGTTTTGCATTTCAAAAGTCGCTACTTGGTCAATATTGCAGACATTTTATCACAACAGGAAAAAACAGCCCCTGACATGCAATTTTATTTCTGGCTTTTTCGCTTTTGTAAATGGAAAAAACGCCAGAAAATTTTTAGGAAAAAATGCCTGAAATTCCGAAATTTTGCCAGAAAAATTTGGGATTTTTTCCTAGGAAAAAAAGCCAGAATTATTTTGTATAAAGAATTTTCTGGCGTTTTTTCCAAAAAAAATTCTGGCGTAATTTCCGGGAGCCAAAGTTACCATTCAGCCAAGGAGAGCTACTATGCTAAATTAGAGGGACTTGCTGATCAAAAAGCTGATTTACATGATGATGCAAAAAACGTACTTACTCCAGTTAATACATTCAAAGCCATTCACTTATTCAGTATAGTGAATGTTTTTATAATTTTATATTGATCAGCGTGACGTACTGCATTACAACAGAAAAAAACATGCCATATGTCAAAAGATGACAGTTGTTAAAAACGGAAAACCCTATAAAGTAAATAATTATTGTTAAATATCCTCTCAACTTGGTAAATGCCTTTAAAATATATTTCTTTTCAGAAACAAATTAAGTGTTTTCAATCCCGACAGTGCTTCAATTTCTTTTTAGGTATAAAAGAGTTTTACTTTATTACTTCACCAACCTTAAGTGCTCTCAATTTTTCATGGACATTAATTCCTCTTTGAATTTTATTGAAATTAAAAGTACGTCGGTAAGAAAAAATAAATAATTTAAGGTAATCCTTAAGTACGACCGGAATCAAGGAGTTCAAGTGTTTTTGGGTTGTTGTTCACTTGAACTTAAGTATTTAATATACTTCATTACTATTTAGGGTGTTTGTAAGAATTTTAAAAAGTACGTATGCTCATATGGATTTAAGATTTTTCCTGGAGACTGAATACAAAAGTTAGGTATACAAAAAGTCTAACACAATTTTTGTAAAATAACCTTCTTAAAATTATAGAAAGGTAATTCCAGCGGACCACCTGCATAAGCTTTGTATAAACGTTTCATTGATTTGAACAAACTAAGGTATAAAACATTTCAGCTTTCCAAAAAATGATGCTTCAAAAATAGAATTAAATGGGCATGGCAGTAGGTGAGTTTTACTTTAAAAAGATTCGAAAGCACTTTTCTGTTAAAAATTACCAACAATTATAGCATAAGACTTTCAAAAATTCCAGATCTTAAATGTATTTTTGGTCTTAATATAAAAATGGACTAATAATTTAAACGCAAATTGACAATCTTTGAGTCCAACACATACATTTTGAAGCAGGATCAATTAAAGTAAAAGTGCAATTAATTATTGAGCTTTAGAGTGGTAAATATTTACTTTACTTTGTAAATCATAAGTGTTAAATAATGTATGTTCCCTAGTAATCTTTGTAGATAGATAACTTTTCATTGAGACCATCAAACCCTTAAATAAAATCTACATAATACATGAATATAAATAATTTTTAAGTTGGTATAATTACTTGTTCCTTTAGAGACTTGTGGGAAATTATTGGTGGTATTAAATTCAATTCTTTTTGTTTTTGTTTTTTTAGTTAGTTTCGATTTCTGTTTTATAAAAATTTTACAATTTTCCTAACAATATATAGTTTGCATTGTTGTTTTAAAGAATTTTGTTTTGTTTATTATTATTTTAATTTTGTTTGATTTATTTAAATGTTTGTATAAGTAGTAGGTAAGTACTATTTCTGTTTATGTTTTGTATTTGATAAAATGTTGTATCAGGAATTTTTTTTAAAGTTTTCTTAAATTTTATTTTATTTAATTATTTGGAGTTGTTTTGTGTTTTATTTATATATATATTTATGTAAATATTTTTTATTTTAGAATATTGAAGTGAAAACAATGCTTTCTTTGTTTACGTATAAATAAAACATTTTTTGTGTTCGTTTTGGTTTTTTTGTGAAGTTAGTGTTTTAATTTAGTTTTGCTCTATGTATGGTTTTTTATACACTTGTTGTTTTTATTATATTTTTGTTTTTTGAAAACTATTAAAAATAAATTCCGTTTGTGTCTCTATGTTTCGCAACTTTTTTTTTTGTTTTTCTTTAGTTTTAATTTTGCTTTCAAAATATTTTGATTTCGTTTTTTTTTATCATTTATAATGCTTTACATTTTCTTGTTTATATTTAGTTTTCTTTTTTGTTGTTTTTGTAATATAAATGTTGCTTTCTTTTTTTTCTTTTGTTAACTTATTGCTATTTAAATATATTATGTATATATATGTTTCTCTTCTTCTTTTTTGTTTTTGTGTTACTTACATGTTAACAAATGTTTTCATTTTGAAAATTGAACTAGGATCCGGATGCTAATATTTTAAAGGACTGTTTCCATTTCAGCAATTTCCGTTTTATAAGACCTAGAAAATAGAATTTGTTAGTTTTATTTGTTCTGGGGTTTACATTTTTTTCAGATTTGAAAAAAAGTACCTACTTACCCATAGTTTTAATTTGTATTAGTAAAAAATAAGTACGAGATTAAATTATCAAGTTAAGTGCTAATTCAAAAATACTCAGCAATTGAGTAGTGAAATTTTTGAAATATGTTCTCAAAATGTTTGATAATTTTTTGGAAACGTACTTATTTTTATTAATCCATTTAGAGTCAAAGATTTAATTGTAATAATATTTTTATCATAGATACAAGATTCTAAGTTATACTATTTGTAGTACTTGATAAATTCAAAGGGTGTTACTGTTCATTCAAACATTTTCTACTATAGGAGATTTACTTACGACAAAAAACTAGATACGAATTTATAGATAAAGATTAAGGATCAAGCTGATTATATCTAGGATTTCAATTCAGTAAGCAGATATTCTACAGGATTAGAAAATAAAAACTAAGAAGGTTTAAAAAGAGGTCGACATTTTTAACAAAAAATCTACATTGGGTTATTATTTAAAAAAATTCAAGACAAAGCAGATAAGGAATGTAACACTTAGTTTTCTTTAAAATTTATTATTTGGCCAGGAAATTTGGAAAATGTAAGTTTTTAATAATATCCTATCCATATTAAAAACGAAGTGACTTTCATGTAGGTGAAGTAACGTGTGATGAAGCGTAAGGTCCGTCAAGATGAACTGTGCATTAAATATTGAATTAATCATTTAAATGAATCAATTGATTGCAATCTTTTAAGAATTTATGCATTTGTATTTACTGCATTCTTTTAAACTGATTTGTATTGTTTTGAGCTACTTAACTCTTTTTGTGTTCATAAACATTTCTTTCATTCAAAAAACAAATTTTGTTGATGATTTAAGAATTGTGAAAAATGCATGATTGCAAGGTTTATAATATCAAATGAAAGTTGAAGTTATAGTTTCAATATTAACTAATCTTTAAAGAGTTTTATTTCCTAACCTTTAATCTACAATTTTGAAACACCCTCGCTTAGGATTCTTTTTAATATTCAAAGCAATGGAAACATCCACAAATGATATTATTATTAATAAAATAAAATAATTTTTATAAAACAAAATATATTATTTTCGAAGTGGTCTTAATTTCCCGTTTGAGGATTTATTTCATTTGATTTGGTATTCGTGACTAAGGGACCATCATGCACATTCCATTTTGCAAGCAACAACACAAATATGAAAAAACTTACCACCTGTATAAATCTTGTGCACTGCCTCCTAAGCTTAAATTTCCCAACAGTGGCGGACGTTCTTTCATATGATGATGATTAAGTAAATCTGACGAAGACGCCAGTCTGTTTAAACAAAAAAAAAAAACAAGTTTTAATAAAACATCTTAATCCTAAACAATATTTTATGTATATTTACTTTAATTGTGGTGGTTTAATGCCATGTTTATCCATGGCCTTCTCCAATTGCCGAATTCTTAATCGGGCCATATCTAATTCGTGTTTAACTTTCCATAAATGTGTATCACAAATCGGATCGTTACAGCGATGTTTTTTGATTATTTCCGTTGCTTCATAAACTGCCCCACGGAATGTCAATGATTTACCCATTGACAATGATATTAAAGCACAACAACCTCCCCTATCAGACTTCGCTAAACGTTTACGGAAATATTTAAAGTACATATGCTCTAAAAGTAATAGTAAGGCGGCCAGTAGAATACCAGCCATTAGAAGTAGAAAAGCTGATAAGAACTGCTCCAGAGCCAATGGATCTGATGATTTGTGCTCTTGTTTGCCCGGCCTACAACTTCCGGTCATCCAATAACGTCGCAAACGTTCTAAATCACCATTCGCACGAAATTCCAAAAGTCGTTTATTAAACATTTGAACGTATTTTGAATTGCGGCTGAAGGCAAGACCGTAACCTTTAGAATGAATAATATTTAAATCTTGATGTGTAATGAAGTTTAAATGATAAAAACACTTACCTGTCATAGCATACCAACTGCCGACTGTCAATAATCTACAATCTTCGTCTTGAGCCACCAAGTAGTCCAGAACAGTTCCATCATAAACAAAACAGTCCAAGCCTCCATTCAAAACTGACGCAACCCCTTCAGCCACACTAGTCTTGTTGAAACTTTAAAACACAAAGATACATTAAAAACCACCACTCTTCAAAACTCAATACAAATCACCAATCTTACTCTTTTAAGTAATGATGCATTTCCTTAAAGTATTTATGGATGGTTGAGTCGGTATGACTGTAAGGAATAGTACCAAATTTAAAGGAAGGCTTATGCGAAAATGGATGGGTCAATCTTGTGTCATTCAATCCACTAAATTCATGAAATTCCTCTCTGATAAAAAAAACAAAAATATGGAAATATGTTTTCTTGAAAATTCCAACACATAAATCACTTATGCAAATTTTTAATATATACCTGGTTATCATGAAAGCAGCCAAGTTGGCAGTATAGATAGCCAAAAAGACCACAGCAAATAAGGCCCAAACATTGGTCATGAATCGAGAGGTAAAGCCTCTTGGGGAATCCACGTGCACAGCAGCTTGAAACAAAACGGCCCAAACCAGCCAATAAGTTCGAAAAAGGGAAAATCTATAGGGAATTACTGAGCCCGTTTGTAAGGACAATTTCATATCGAATCCACTTGGTGATAACCATTCGAATAGAAATATCATAAAAGTTGCTGCATGTATAGCAACTATTCCAACCTGCGTATATGTACATGTATAGAAATAGGTATTCAACCAGTTAAATTATTCAAATTAGATTTTTGAAGGGATTTTAAGTTCTCAAAAATTATTCAAGCAATACAAAAAAAAAAAACCTTACCAACATCCATGAAGCAGTATCGAAAGGTTCTAAAAATGCTGTCGGTGATATAATTCCTGTTCTCTTTGCCACCACAATTGCTATACCAGTTTCCATGAAAGGTTCACTGAAATCCACGACAGCTTCTCGTTCTGTGTTTATCATTAGTGAGGTTAGAACCATGTCTGTTTTTCGATTAACAAGCTCTGCAATTAGTCCATTCCATTTGCCATTCTCCAAAGTCCCCCATTTGCCATCTTCTACGCGTACTAATTCATATGTGAAACCTAATTCTTCGGCAAATTTCTCCAGCAAATCAATACAAAAACCACTGCAACATTGGAAGAAGGACTCATTGCGATGCGCTTGACCGATGTCGACATCTGCAGCCATTTCGTGATCAGCTGCAACACGACATAGCACACCTCTGTCCATTAGGCATTTACCACTCACCGGGTCGGCTGGCGAGAGATTTATATAAGGCGCTTCTTCTAGAAATGTTATCTTCAGATGAAATTTTTCTGGCACGCCCTGTGGTGGGGCATGTGAGTTGCCAGGCCAAGCTATATCCCGGATATCTAGCTTTTGTGTTTCCCACGATTTCCATACTCCAATCTGAGAATAGATTAAAAAATAGTATACAAATCATAAACCAATAATCCGAAATAGGGATATTGCTATTTTCCTAGGAAAAATACCTGTTAAGAAAATGTGTTTATCTTGAAAAAATAAACTTCTTGAGAGAAAGTTGTAATGATAACTTTGTATCTGCATATATTGCGAGTTCTTTTAATTTATATAAACTTCATAAATTTATGGTATTTGTCAAGATTAAACAGTGTCTTATCTATTTCAGATTATCCACAAATCTATTTTTAAGAAATCATTTTTAATTCAATGAAAGTGTTTTTGAAATTGCAACTTTATAAATATTTCAGTACATTATTACTTTGCATGTTTTAAAGACACCTACAACTGTTACATATATAAAATCCTTTACGGATGCTTTAAGGTGTTTTAACTCAACTGTTGGTATTTCATATACTCGTACATAATCAAATATTGTGTGTATTTTTGAATAATTCCAATTGTGTAAGTGTTTCTACTTCGGAAAGGGCTTGATGGATTTTAAAGGGAAACACAAATTAAATCTTTCATTCTACTAATGGTTTTTGTGGGAGGATGGACATTTTCGGAAATTTTGAAAACCTACCCTTTTAGTAAAAATCTGAATAATATTTTATTTAATTTATTTATTCGTCTTAAAAGTTACACACTCTACTTAGAATAATACTTATGACACATAACATAAAAATAAAATACATTATTTACATATAGCATTATAACAAATTTACTTATTTATGTTTCAAAACATTTCTATTAATATTAAAATCAATTTCAAAATCATATTCATTTAAATCCATAAAAACTCATAAACATAGTAACAAAACCGGACATACAACAATTTAATTCAAGAGATCAAGAGGAAAATTATACGATGGAAAATTACAATGACCAAACGTTGAAAAACTTGGTGAACCTTTCTTTGTATCGTTCAATGAATTTATGGAACAAATCGTTAGCAAAGAGAAGACATTAAGAAAAAGTAAGATGTAATGGTAAATCATTAATACAAATGATAAAAAGAAGTGGTCCAAGGTGACTACCTTGAGGAACACCCGAAAAAGTCATAATTTCAATTTTCACCACCTGTTTTCTACCTACTTAATAACTCTTTATCCACATTAGGAGCTGAGAGTGAAATCCATATAGCCTAAGCCTTTGAAAAATCAGTCTTAATTGTGTCGACTTGAGAATGCATTTCCATCTGTGATAGGCACAAATATGAAAATATTGATAAATTTGTAGTGCAGGATCTACCATTTAAGAAACCATGTTGGTAATCTGATATGTTATTGTGAATAAGATTATACAATTAGTTTTTTACTACAGCTTCAAAAACCTTAGCAATGAACTGCAGTTTTGCAATATTGGTCTGTAATTGGCAACCAAACTTATTGTACCTGATTTATGAAGGAGAGTTATTATAAAGTATTTCCATTCAACTAAGAACTCACCATTGCTTAAAGAAAATTTAAATATTGTACAAAGTGGAGTAGGAAGTATATTAGCACAATTTTTTAAAAGAATTTTTAGAATATTGTCTGGTGAAATAGAAAAACTTTTTCCAACAAATAAACGTACTTGTAAGACATTATCTACAGATAACTGCAGATCACCAAGATTAACCACAGGATCTGAATATTTTGCATTTGCAAAGTCTTATTTGATATCAATAAAATTAGTTAAAAAGAACGACACGATGTATTGAAAATTATATTAATATCATCGGACAACTCATAATTATAAGTGATGCTAGATGGAATTCCAGTTGAGTTTATTTTCTTGGTCATATATGACCAAAAACGTCAAGAGTCGAGATGTATTGCTTGTATTTTTGAAAAACTCATATTTCCTTCTAATTTGTTTGAAGTGTTCATTTAAATGAATTGAAGACTTTTTAATTTTATAAAGTTTATTCATGACATTTTTCAGTCTTGATATACTTTTGTTGAACCAAATAGGTTTATTTGAACTTTAAAATACAGTTTTTTTTGGAATGTAAGAAATCGCTGAAACTAAAATGTTTCGAAACAGCGTAAAAGCTTGTTTAGTATCTTTGCCGCTTAAGATATGTTTGCCAATCTATTGAATCATAATTACCATTTTTAAAACCATATAATTGTAAATTATTATTGGATTTAGATTCATTCAGAATGGAAAAATAAAAAAAGGCTGGGATGCGACCCACACTCATAACTTCCTATCCCGTGTGTCTTGCTTAAAAGTTTGTCTATATGCACTCGTATCAATTTTTACCAAATTTACGTACTATTTTTTGTAGGTTTTATTTTTTATGAAAAAACCATCTGTTCGATTTTTATACAAAAATGACTGAATATCGAAAACAATATTTTCTGTAAAATAAAATAAGTTCAAAGCCAATATTTTTAATTTTTGAAAAGCTATTTGAGTCGAAAGTAAATTTTTACCGAGTTTTTTTTATAGTTTTTGTAAAAAAGCTGTCAGTTCAATTTTTCCAAAATTTTACCGAATGTTGAAAACAATATTTTTTATGAGATAAAATTAGTTGGAAGCCAATGTTTCAAATTTTTGAAAACATATTTGAGTCGAAAATCAATTTTTTACCAACTTTTATAAATTTTTTTTAGGTTTTTATTTTTTGTAAAAAAAGTCAATTCGATTTTTCTCAAAATTTGTCCTAATGGTAAAAACAATATTTCTTATAAGCAAAAATTAGTTAAAAGCTATTATCTCAAATTTTTGAAAGGATATTTGAGTCGAAAATCATATTTTACCAACTTTTGTTATTTTTGTTCGGTTTTTAATTTTTTGTAAAAAAAACTGTCAATTCGATTTTTTTTCAAAGTTTTACAGAATATTTTTTTTTGTAGTACCCGTGGCATGGGTTCGATCCCTGCCTGTGCCATTTAAAGTCTTTTCACGGGTACTGCCTCTTGCGAGGAATTGACAAATTCTCCGAGAGTAACTCTTGTCATGAAAAAGTGCTTTCTCAAATTAGCCGTTCGGATTCGTTAAATAAACTGTAGGTCCCCTCCATTCCTGACAACATTACTCGCACTCAGGAATGGTTAAGAGTTGTAAGTCACTAGGCCCTAGTTCTCAACGGACTGTTGCGCCACCCACTCTTTACTGAATATTGACAACAGTATTTTTTGAAAGATAAAAGTAAATTAAAGCCAATATCTCAAAGTTTTGAAAAGATATTTGAGTCGTAAAACAATTTTTACCAACTTTTATTAATTTTTTTTTTAGGTTTTTTTTTGTAAAAAAACCGTCAATTCGATTTTTCTCAACATTTTTCAGAATATTGAAAACAATATTTCTTATAAGATAAAATAAGCTTGAAGCCTAAACTTCAAGTTTTTGAAAAGATATTTGAATCGATATTTAATTTTTACCAACTTTGAGTAATGTTTTTTTTAGATTTTTATTTTTTTTAAAAAAACTGTCAATTCGATTTTTCTCAAAAACATTATTTTTGGTTGCACAAAATTGTTTTGGAGATGAAATCATATTTAAGTCGTAAAATTTAGGAGGTGGCAAATTTTTTTTCCAGTTTTTTTGATTTAAAAAAAAAACGTTTATTGATTTTTTTTTTTAATATACTTTTTTCGTAAGATATTTAGTTGCTATGGAAAAAAAAAACACCCACGCAATTTTCTTCAGAACCCTTTCTGCATCTTTCTGCCTTATATTATCTTTATAACAAAATTTATTTGAAATCGATATCTCTTCTAGTTCTTGAGCTATGGACGACGAAAAAAACGTCGCGAACGTACTAACGTACGAAGGTACGAACGAAATCTTTTATTTCGACTCAATTTTCAATTGGACAAATCGGACCCATGACAATAACTTCCTTTGGGAAGTTAAAAAACTATTTTAACTGCATTGTGATGAATGCTATTTTATAACATTTTATAAGATGGGTCCAAAAATTGAGCTTTAAGGCAATTATCAATACAAATTAAATCCAAAATATGATCAATAGAATTATAAATATTGTTGATTTTCTGTAACAATAACATTATATTCATAATCTTTGACAACATTATAAGGAAACATTTGCTTATCATCATTGGAGAATTTCAAATTAATATTAGGCAAGTTAAAATCACCAATAACTACAAAATAACAATTTTCATCTTTATCATTATCTTCAAGAAATCATGTGATTTGGTTTTCATACCGCTCACATTATGATAATAGATGCAAAAACAGTTCTCGAAATTACAAACCGGAAATCGAATTTTGTTTTTGGCCCAGTCTGTTTTTGGATGGTTCAAAAACTGCTTAATTTCTATACCAGTTGGCCATAAAGGTGGTCAAACAGCATATACTTTTTTAAGGCTTTAAATGATTTTCTTTTACTAATTTTTTCAGTAGCCAATGTGATGAACATGATTAGTTATTATTTTTAGATTTATAATAACAAAGATGTACTCGTACATATTAAAAAAAAAGAAGTAAAATATACGCCTAAGTGTTACCCTCTGTTTTATCGTTATTTTCAGATAAATAAAACAAACAGAATATTTGTGACATATTTGTATTTTTTTCTGACTTTGTTAATTTGTATGTCAGTTATTGTGGTTGTTTTTTTTCTGCAGTTATATTTGTTAAAAATGTAACATTATTTTTGTTTGGTATGTCAATCTTATTCGAGTGCAATATAAACATACTATACACAATTATGCTGACCGCAATAAGAGTGTTTTAGAAGTGTTACACAAATATATAACTACATTAATGATAGTTTAAAAACCTATATTTAAATGTTTTTGTTAGACAACAATTTCTGTTTCAAACAAACTTACCCCTAAACCAACGAAAACTTTATTCATAATTATTTGGTAAAGTTTTACTTTGCAAAAGAAGAATATTATTGACTGGATGTTTGATATAAATCTTTATTGTTTTTTTTAACATACATAAGTCTAAAATTTATTTATGACTCTGCTTGAAAAACCAAGTTTCTCGGAAATATATTTGGTCTTTATTGATTTCAGTCTTGACAAGCTTGTATTTTAAAATAATTTTCAGAAACCTTACATCTGTTGTAGTATTCATTACTTTCAACTGCAGTTATGTTTTATTTCTTTAAATAAGTCAACATTTCAAAAGAACTTGTATGGGATAAAACAATTTTAGTAAAGCATATGGAATTTTTGAAATAGTGCTAATGGAGAATTAACATTAAATACTTTAACTTTGCCATTTAAATGGAAAAAAATGTAATTGTTGTTTCTAGAGACAAGTCAATTTTAAGGTTCAAAAATTATAATGCTACTTTAAGAATTTTTATAAATACATTAAAACTTAAGAAATATTTTTTTAAATTTGATTTTTAGTGACTTCATGAAAATCCTTGGCAATAAAAAGGCTGGGATGTGACACAAATTGATAACTTTACATTCGTCCTCATCTGACGATTTTTCTAAAAATTTGGCAAAATACTCGTATATAACAGCATAAGCAAATGACTACTAAAGATTGGTAATAATTGATTTTTGACTCAATAATCTCAACCACGTCCTACGAAATTACTCACATTTTGTATAAAATACTATCACCTGTTTATGTTATGAATTAAATAATACCCAATTCAGTTTTTTTTTTCTATAAAGAGAAAAACCTTCAAAAATACTACTAAAATTTGGTAAAAAAGGATTTTCGTCTCGAATATTTCGGAAAAAACTAAATTATTTGATTCTGCACAAAATAGTATTGTTCACATTTATTTAATTTTCAGTAAAAATTTAATTGAATTTTTTTTACACAAACAAAAAACAACTAATAACTGTTAAAAAATTATTTTCGACTTAAGTATCTTGATAACAGAATCTATTTTTATTTACAAATTATTGTTTTCAAACTCTCTTCATTTAATAAAAAAAATGTTTATTATTATTTCGCAAAGCTATAACCATTTGGAAGCAAAATAAAAACCTTATACAAAAAACAATAGGAAAGTCCCTAAAATTATATTTTGAGTTAAATGTCTTGAGAATAAAAGAAGGTACTGACTTCAAAGTTGTTTCTTGCTATACAAATATTTTTGTTCATATTTTTTATATTTAAAGACAGTCTTCTCCTATAAAAATATATTGATTATACTTCTCGAATACATCGTACATAAAAATTGACTTATTATAAAAAAATACCGCTGGCAGTGTGAGTTGAATCCCAGCCTTTTTTATAATTTTATTAAATCCCAACAAAAAATTTTTTAAACATAGGAAAAACGATGTTGTACACTCGAAAACTGTACTTGATAAGTTGTTTCTAATTTCCAAGTCAGTATGGTTTTTTAATTAAAAAAAAGTTACAAACAAATGTTGGCAAGTATTAATAATGAAGTAATTCGTATGACGTGTTCCTCAATTGCTATTTAAAGAACTTCAAAAACTATAAAAACAATTAAAAACTGAAACTTAAACTATATTCTATATACAGGGAAATAGATGAGAAAATTAAAAATTAAGCAATATAATTCTTTAATAAAAATACAAAAATTATTTAAAAAACGGAGGTGCAAGAAGGCGTTATTTTTTGAAGAATTAAATAATTTTTTCAAATTATTTTAAAAGTTTTAAATATTGTTTTGCTTTGCCTTAACATTTTTCTGCAACAACTTTTCATAAAAATAATAAAAAACAACACAAGTTTGAAAAGGATAACGATTAGTTTCGTTTGATAAAAAGCAAAAGTTTTCAACTTTCTTCAGGGAATGAAATTGATTTGTATTCCTTTGCTTTCAGCAAAGATTATGTTCATTTAACAGTCATTCGCGTATTAGACTACTTAAATTCGGTTGAATTCTTAAGATCCGCATCAAGTTTCAAAAACTATTCACTTTTGAAGATTTTAAAAATCCTTGACTCTTAATTTTTAATGGAAACATTATCACCTGCTGTTCCTTTGGCATTTTATAAATGTTGTTTACCTTAACTAAGCAAGGTGTATACTTTTCTTAGCTAGTTATAATATATATAAAATATAATATATCAAATTTATCTTCTTAGATAAGTTATTCTATAAACTTTTCTCTAAATGTTTCTTAAATTTCTTCCTATTAATATCTTCAACTTATGCTTAACTTACCGTGAGCATGAGCACTCATCACTTGTATCTATACACATAGAGACTTAAAACACCTCAAAGTACGGTATCTAAACTTTAACAATACACACAGCTACCCTTCGCTACTGACAATACAAAAGGTTCTTATAACAAAATACAATCATTAAATCTAATTTTCCAAACCAAAACTCGTTATTATTATTTTTAAAATATTATCCTTACTCTTTGCTTTTCCGGTTTTCTTATGAAACTTCCTTCTTATTAAAAGTTAAAACAGACTATTGTATATATACTTGAACGTATGTATGTATGTATGTTTGTATGTAAGGTGCTGTTATTTTGGCTTTAATGTGGCATTGATAAATAGTCTCTTTGGCCAAAATGTCGACTAACAGTCCATAAACCATCAGATAAGACTTCTTTCGTTTCAAAGGATACTAATGGCTGGAAAGCAATATAAACAGGGCCAATTTTATAAGGAAATATTAGTCCTGTTTAAAAAGACGAATGTAAAAGTTTTTTGTGTTGTGCAAGAGATATTAGAAATACAAACAGGGTGGGTCATAAGTTTCTTTTTAATTTGAAAGAAATTAAACTCTTCTGATTTTATTTTCTTTCTCAAGGCATGAAGAAATAAAAAGTTGGAAGATTTATTTAAATTAACTAGAGGTCCAAACTTTTTGAATTTTATTTGGAAAATAATCACTCGATTAAAGCTGATAACCTCTAACCTAAGGTATAACTATAGACAAAATATTGGGCCTTTCTTCAATGATGATGCCACCTAAATTATAATTTGCATTTACTAAATAAATAATTAATACAAATTAATCTATAAAAGTAATTATCATTTGAAATTAAGTCACTTTTGACCCACCCTGTTCATACATACCATTAGTGTTATTAACAGAAATAAGTTCAAATAAGTGATAAATTCTCAAAGAATACCTAACCTATTATTATTTCTTTTTTGGAAAAGAATTACACCGAATTTAACATTTGTTATTCAGCAAAATATTGCAGTCTCAATGGAATTGGAATGAATATAAGGTGCGAGGCGAGTGAATATAAAAATACCTACGCCTTCAAAATCAGCCCTGATGGCTCCTCTATAATCTTTATATACCTACCTCAGCAATATATGTACATACTTATAGGTGGAAAATATTTATGTATGTTTGCATGTCATATCAATATATATATTTTTGTTTTTTATTTTTATTGGTTCATATTATTACGGTATTGATCGCAATTGGGAACTACCCACACGTAATACATTTAATGTTTCGAAATCGTAAAATTTACCCACTTGGAACATGAATTTGGATGCCTTGGCCTACCTACCTACATTGAAGTTTTTCTCTCATTATAAAGGATGTGCATTTATATATTCGAGAAGGTATAATATATGTATGAAGAACTTCATTATTGAAAATTATTTACATTTACATATGCAAACATGATGTTCAATCTTGGATATCATTAAAAAGGAAAAATAAGGGTACAAAATTAAGTGTTGAATATAATAGTTTTCTGATTTTCTCATTATTATGTAAATACATTTCTGTACGTATGTAAGTATTTATAATAATGTTTTTGTAACATGAAATGCACAAGAAAATCGCATAAATTGGCTCAGATTTGTTGAAGAATGGAATCCATTGAAGTCATTCATTTAATTCAATTGTACAAGTTTATATTCTTGCATTTCATTCTGAGCTTTATTTTCTGGAATTTCGGTTAATTTAATTTGTTTAAAAATTGTACAACATTTATTTAATGTAATCTTTTGAAAATTATCATGGATTCAGTTCATTTAGTTGTATAGGGTCATTCATTTCGTGTCGTGTCTTTAAGTCGGTAGTTGTCAATACCTTAAACTCAGCTGTCATTTGAAACGTAATAATGTCAAACTTCTAGTTGAAACTTTTAAACTTACCAAAAAAGTAGTGACTCAAACAAAGCTACTTTTCACGTAGCTACTTTTCACGCATTACGCTTTGATATAAGACACCGCAAGCAATCGGTTAAATTACAAGGAAGTCTGTTAAGAATGTAGTGAAATATTCTGGTTGGTATAGAAAATATTGCTACCGAAAGTGCAAGTGTGCTTTTATAATTATTTATTTTGCTTTCTGAAAGTGAAATAAAGCCAAATATACTTATTACGTTTTCTTGACGTTCCGAGTTTTTAGGCGGTTTGACATTTTTTTTTTGGATTAATGTTTGGGTTTAGGTAAAACAATTTAAAACTCAAAAGAAACGAAAATTTTGTCAGAATGCCCAACCGGTGAAACAAGTGACATCTTTTGGGCGATATGTTAATTAGTTTTTTTCGTCCTCCATAGCTCAAGAACCAGAAGAGATATCAACTTCAAATAAATTTTGTTATACAGATAATAAGGCAGAAAGATTCAGAAAGGGCTCTCAAGAAAATTGCGTGGGTGGTTTTTGTACCATAGCAGTTTGAAAAAAAAGTTAAAATTTTGGTTAACCCTAAATATCTTACGAACCAAAAACGCTAGAGACTTGACTTAAATTTTATATAAAATATTGTAACATGATACCAAACAGGTATATATTTTGAAAAAAATTAATATAACGTTTTTTTTTATAAATCAATAAAACTGAAAAAAAAAATTGTCACCTCAAAAATTTTACGACTGAAATATGATTTCATATCGGAAACAATTTTGTGCAACGAAGAATAATGTTTTTTACATCTGATAAAATTTTGAGAAAAATCTAATTGACAGTTTTTTTTATAAAAAAATAAAAATCTAAAAAAAACATTACTCAAAGTTCTTAAAAATTGAATATCGATTCAAATATCTTTTCAAAAACTTGAAATTTAGGCTTCAAACTTATTTTATCTTATAAAAAATATTGTTTTCAACATTTTGAAAAATGTTGAGAAAAATCAAATTGTCAGTTTTTTTACAAAAAATGAAAACCTTAAAAAAAATATATAAAAGTTGGTAAAAATTGATTTTCGACTCAAATATCTTTTCAAGACTTTGAGATATTGGCTTTAATTTACTTTTATCATGTTGTCAATGAATGTTGTCAACATTCAGTTAAAGTTTGAAAAAAATCGAATTGACAGTTTTTTTACAAAAAATTAAAAACCGAAAAAAAAATTAACAATTTTCGACTCAAATATCTTTTAAAAACTTTGAGATAATATCTTCTTACTATTTTTTTCTAATAAGAAATATTGTTTTCAACATTAGGACACATTTTGAGACAAATCGAATTGACAGTTTTTTTACAAAAAATAAAAACCTAAAAAAAATGTATAAAAGTTGGTAAAAATTGATTTTCGACTCAAATATCTTTTCAAAAATTTTAAGTATTGTCTTCAAACTAATTTTATCTTATAAAAAAATATTGTTTTCAACATTTGGTAAAATTTTTAAAAAATTCGAATTGACAGTTTTCTTACAAAAAATAAAACTCTAAAAAAAACAATACTAAAACTTGGTAAAAATTTACTTTCAACTCAAATAGCTTTTCAAAAATTAAAAATATTGGCTTCAAACTTATTTTATTTCACAGAAAATATTGTTTTCGATATTCAGTAATTTTTATATAAAACTCCAACATTCCGTTTTTTCATAAAAAATAAAATCTACAAAAAAAAGTACGCAAATTTGGTAAAGATTGATACAAATCGACAGACGGGATGGGAAGTTATCAGTGTGGGTCGCATCCCAGCCTCTTTTTTTAATTTGGAATCTGGTAATATTGCCCAAACCTCACAACAAAAAAATGTTAATAAGTTTGTTTTGGTCACTATGACATTTTTAAATTGCACAAAGTATTGGGTGAAATGACCAAACACTTTTAGGAAGTTTACAGTAAAAAAACGTATCGTACCGATTTTTGTATGGGCCGCAGTTGAGAATAATTTATATTTAATTTAAGTGGCTATGCAAATATTTCCCAAACTCTAGAAGTATATAAAACCAATATTACTCAAGTTATAACCCAGATCCCACCCGTAAAAGTGGTTAAACATACCTCAAAGGAATCGCATGCTGCTAATCTTCCTGATGTCTTATTTGAATGATATTCGCTTAGTAACAAGGTCAAAATTGTATAAGAAAAATAAAAGGTGATTTAATTAGGTCTCTACGGAGCTGATATATAATTCAACCAGCATTTCTTCTAAAAGTAAGTAAGTTGATAGAATTCCTCTTGTGATTTTAAAAATGTATCGAAGTAACCAAAAAATAATGACAATTTTATAAAAAAAAAAAAAAAACTGAATATCAGGCGGACGGACTGGACCTAAACACGACACAACCATCGATGATAATGGAAAAACCATATTTTAGAATTTTTCTATTATCATAGTGTTCAATTTGATTAAAACTCCATTTTTCTTACACGAAACCTATACTTTCCCTAC